>NC_136491.1:73441625-73621625 GCF_053919585.1 Euprymna scolopes | reverse complement strand
AATAAGAGCTATCATATATTAAATATGGTTTTCGTTTTTAGCAGAGACTGCTTATATTCTATGCGTCTTTTCATATCTACATAACATATTTTAATATCTTCATAAAATATTTTCATATCTTCATAACATATTTTCATATCTACATAACATATTTTCATATCTACATAACATCTTTTCATATCTACATAACGTCTTTTCATATCTACATAATGTCTTTTCATATCAACATATATCTTTCCATATCTACATAATGTCTTTCCATATCTACATAATGTCTTTTCATATCTACATAATGTCTTTCCATGTCTACAAAACGTCTTTCCATATCTACATAACGTCTTTCCATATCTACATAACGTCTTTTCATATCTACATAACGTCTTTCCATATCTACATAATGTCTTTCCATATCTACATAATGGCTTTCCATATCTACATAACGTCTTTTCATATCTACATAACATCTTTTAATATCTACATAATGTCTTTTCATATCTACATAACGTCTTTCCATGTCTACATAACGTCTTTCCATATCTACATAACGTCTTTCCATATCTATATAATGTCTTTTCATATCTACATAATGTATTTCCATATCTACATAACGTCTTTTCATATCTACATAATGTCTTTCCATATCTACATAACGTCTTTTCATATCTATATAATGTCTTTTCATATCTACATAACGTCTTTTCATATCTACATAACGTCTTTTCATATCTACATAACGTCTTTCAATATCTACATAATGTCTTTCCATATCTACATAATGTATTTCCATATCTACATAATGTCTTTTCATATCTACATAATGTCTTTCCATATCTACATAACGTCTTTTCATATCTACATAACGTCTTTTCATATCTACATAACGTCTTTTCATATCTACATAACGTCTTTCAATATCTACATAATGTCTTTCCATATCTACATAATGTCTTTCCATATCTACATAATGTCTTTTCATATCTACATAATGTCTTTTCATATCTACATAACGTCTTTTCATATCTACATAACATCTTTTCATATCTACATAACATCTTTTCATATCTTCATAACGTCTTTCCATATCTACATAATGTCTTTCCATATCTACATAACGTCTTTTCATGTCTACATAATGTCTTTCCATTTGTACATAATGTCTTTTCATATCTACATAACGTCTTTTCATATCTACATAACGTATTTTCATATCTACATAACGTCTTTTCCTATCTACATAACATCTTTTCATATCTACATAACATCTTTTCATATCTTCATAACGTCTTTCCATATCTACATAATGTCTTTCAATATCTACATAACGTCCTTCCATATCTACATAATGTCTTTCCATTTGTACATAATGTCTTTTCATATCGACATAATGTCTTTTCATATCTACATAACGTCTTTTCATGTCTACATACCGTCTTTTCATATCTACATAACGTCTTTTCATATCTACATAACGTCTTTTCATATCTACATAACGTCTTTTCATGTCTACATAATGTCTTTCCATATCTACATAACGTCTTTCCATATCTACATAACGTCTTTTCATATCTGCATAACGTATTTTCATATCTACATAATGTCTTTTCATATCTATATAACGTCTTTTCATGTCTACATAACGTATTTCCATATCTACATAACGTCTTTCCATATCTACATAATGTCTTTCCATATGTACATAATGTCTTTTCATATCTACATAATGTCTTTTCATATCTACATAATGTCTTTTCATATCAACATAACGTCTTTCCATATCTACATAACGTCTTTTCATATCTACATAACGTCTTTCCATATCTACATAATATCTTTTCATATCTACATAATGTCTTTCCATATCTACATAATGTCTTTCCATATCTACATAACGTCTTTTCATATCTACATAATGTCTTTCCATATCTACATAATGTCTTTCCATATCTACATAATGTCTTTCCATATCTACATAATGTCTTTTCATATCTACATAACGTCTTTTCATATCTACATAACGTCTTTCCATATCTACATAATGTCTTTCCATATCTACATAATGTCTTTTCATATCTACATAACGTCTTTCCATATCTACATAACGTCTTTCCATATCTACATAACGCCTTTTCATATCTACATAACGTCTTTCCATATCTACGTAACGTCCGTTTGTTTGTCGAACGATTTATTATGTTTCTGAATTTCTGAAATAAACATTGATGACTCGTATTATTTGAATTATCTGCTTTTATTACTGTTTTGAAGTGGAGTGTTATTTTCACAGCGTTTCGGCCGATGTAATTTTCAATTGTCTTCAACTGTACCTCGTTGAATTCGGGAATCTTCACAAAATTTCGACAAACCCCTTTATTTAATCCACTAAGGTAGCATGCTTTCGTTCTGTCAGCCATGACCGAATAGAAGTCCTAAGTAGTCCTATTAGTTAAACTCTACGGATTACTGTTCTCATCTTGAGTGTTATTTTCACGTTTGTGTCGATGTAACATCCGAACTTCTTCATGTGTATTTTGTCGAACTCGAGAATGTTTTGTAGAACTCACGATTTCGGTAAGATACACTTTAAGAAGGTCGGACGTTACATCGACCGAAACGTTGTAGAAATTAACACTCAAGATGAGATCAGTAGTCCGAAGAATCAAATTAATACGAATAAAGGTAAATAATTCGCAATGTTATTCTGATTACTTGGTAAAATTCAGTTATAAATGATATTCTTCTGGACGTTGAAAGTTAAATCCTCAGTCCGAGTGATTTATAATAAAACTGCGAATTACCTAGAATTTTACCACGGCATTTTTGTATGCCAGAATGCATTCTCCTATTACTTTAGGATTTGAAAACTTCACCTAAGCATTTCTCTTACTTCATAAAAAATGGTGAAATAAATGCTCTTACACAAACTACGGCAATACAACTGATTCTCACGTTTAAATTGTTTGAAATATCAGATATTTCTACCGTCAAAAATAAGAAATATCAGATATTTCCACCGTCAAAAATGACAAAAGAAAGATTAGTTTTTACCAAATGACTATGATTTTATGGCTGTAAAAAAGTGCCAAAAATAGGCTCTGGATGATGGATGATCCACTTAATGTGCGACCTTAAGAAAAATACCACATTGCCCACTACACATTAGGTCATTACCTGTCCAACGTGCTTTCATTTGTTTAATTCTGATAATTGCCAAAAAGGCGGTGTATATATATGTTTGTGTGTGTGTGTGTGTGTGTGTGTGTGTGTGTGTGTGTGTGTGTGTGTGTGTGTGTGTGTGTGTGTGTGTGTGTGTGTAGGTGCACGGGTAAGGAAGTAAATTTATTTACAATATTAAGGAATTGGATATGTTTAAATTAATTCACGCATTTTTAAAATAGCTAATTTTCTTTTATAAGAAATATAATCAGTCTATCTTGGTCTAATAGTTTAATAGTTTTTCCCTTGTTGTGTAATGCTTAACTTTGAAACAGCATTTCCGTTGGTTTGTCACACTTAATAGCATTTTTCTTGATATTTCACGCTTAAGTTTGAACTGAAACATTCATTGATCTCTCAGGTTTTAGTGTGAAACAACATTCTCATTTAGTAACGTTGTCCTGGAACCAACACGCTGTTGCCTCAATCGCAAAGAAGACAAGGAATAGAAAAGAACTCGACTGTTCTTTTTTGCTGTCGCCCCCCCCCGCATTCTCGCGATACACGTGATCGTCTCGTTACGCCTATGAGGTACCTCCAGTGATTGGCTTCTCGAACGGTATCCACTCCTCTTACGTGATAAGTGGTTTTAGTTTTTGGTCTTTATTTTTCCTGTCATTTCTGTGTATTTTCATAAGTGCGTCCCCTTACAATTTGTCTGCTACAATTAAATTCGAAATAGCATTTTCATTTCGTGAATTTCATATTTAATAATAATAATAATAATAATAATAATAATAATAATAGTAATAATAATAATAATAGTAATAATAATAATAATAATAATAATAGATGTATCCTACATATTTCTAATACTAATGAGTCACCAGTTACTAAGGCCAAAAGTCTCATGAGGATAAGTGTTAATGACACCATGTGTTTGCTGATCAAATAGTACTATTTGATATAGCACTGATAACGATGTTTCAGAAATGGAAATAATTTAGAAATAAATGGAA
Source organism: Euprymna scolopes (assembly GCF_053919585.1). Classification (NCBI taxonomy): domain Eukaryota; kingdom Metazoa; phylum Mollusca; class Cephalopoda; order Sepiida; family Sepiolidae; genus Euprymna; species Euprymna scolopes. The sequence goes on along the minus strand of NC_136491.1, from coordinate 73,617,453 downwards.
TTTTCGTTTTCTTTAAGTACACGAGCGGGGGGGGTAAATTTCTTTGCACAGTTGGTGGGAAACTGAGTTATTCCTGGGAACGTATATTTATATATTTTTTTTTATTTCGTAATAATAGGTTTTGTGATAGTTTTTTTTTTCTGAAAAAATTTTAAAACATCATTGTAAACCCCAAAACAATTCTCTTGTCATATAGAATTCTGAAAGGGCATAGTCGCAAACTGATACAGACTTCAACAATACAAACAATGTATATTGATAGTCTTGAAACAAATAAGCACTATTTCTCTCGCCTTTAAGCGTGACAAAATCACACACAGGCAAAAGTGGCAGGCATGAGAAACGTGGACAGTGAACAAGATGCGAAAGTAATGGATTACGTGATTGATAAGGACGCTGCAAACTGGGGAGATTTGGATCGGAAACAAAACAGGGTTGGAGTTTGAAATGTAGCCCTAATTATATATAATAGAAAGCTAGATGCCCTCTCCGTCCCTCTGTCACGCCACCGGTTCTTGCACTTAAGAAAAAATAAGCAAGACATACTTTGTTAATTACTGGCGAGAATTAACGATCCAGGCGACAGTTTCTTCCTGAAATTAGCGAGAAAACATTTTTTTCTTTAAATAAAACCTGAAATAATTCTCTTGAAATATAGAATTTTTATTATCATCATCATCATCATCATTACTATTATTATTATTATTATCATTATTATTATTATTATTATTATTATTATTATTTACTTAATTATACACCCTCCCAAGCGTCGCTTTCTCGTTTTTAGAAGCGGTTTGTTTATTATTAATTGCTTGAAGCGTCCCTACCGTAAAATGCTGACGAGGCTGCTCGGGCATTTAAGATTATATTGCACTTTTCCAACAGCGCTGGCTTTTCAAAACCTCGCCTGATCTTCTGGGAAGGAGGTAAATAATACTTATTTATGTAGACTACACTAATACAACTGTTACATTGATCATCTTGAAAGAAAAATAAACAAGAATTAACGTGGCAGATGCACACACGTTCAAAAGTTAATAAGCACATGAAACGGAGACCGTAGGCAGTGCGGAAGTAGGAAAGCATATGATCTATTAACATGCTTCAAATTTAGGGAAAATATTTTTACAAGCGAAACAAAATTGAAACCTGAAATGTAGCTTTAATAATAATAGGCGCTGATAAGCTAAGCGCGTTCTTTTTTTCTGCCCACCCCCCCCCGCTCGTTCCCTGTAACTGAGATAAATAATTAAAACATATATGTTTTTTCAGAAACGATCATATGTGTTAACTAATGAAGCAAATTAACAACTCGAATTATAGTCAAACACATGAAAAAATATCTGGCAGTTCTATACAGCAGAAACAGGGGATGATGGTGGTTACATAGTTAACAGCACAAACTGATTCCTTGCTCGACCCCAGCTCTTTCTGCATAGGGATGTTGGCCTCTCCGCGTGGTTTCCCTCGTAAGTTTCTAACATATTTCTAGAAAGAATGAAAACTATTAAGATATCACAAAAACGAATGTCATCAATAAGCATCTAATTCATAGGAAATAAAAGACTAAATGATTCTTGTCAACAGTAGCAGAAGAAACATTTATCAAACAAGAAGATTTACTCATTTTTAAACTTTGTAAACTATCTTAGTAAACGGCTGTGCCGATAAGATTAAAAGGTTTACTACGTTTGTCTAAAGAAGAGAAAAATATTAGAATCCTCACTTCATATCAACCGACGCAGAAACAAAGCAGTATATGTCACAACCTTGTTGAGATCGATATGAAAACCAAGCGCACATTGATATAAGTAAAAAATTCAATTAAAATAATAAGTATGTAATAAATATGTTTATATAAGCAAATATATTAACATGATGAGAAAAAGGTCGTGCAGATTTTTTTTACAAATGATAATCTCTAATGCCGGTCTTTATTTCTGATACGCTTTTGTAGTCGATACTTGAAGTTTCGCCACTTCCTTTGGGCATATTTACGGCGGCATTTCCCTGATAGTTTTACATATATCAAACCCCGATTTGTCAATTGTTGTTGATGGGCGTTAGTAAACCTTAGGTTTCAGGTCGATCTATAGCAAATAATCACGTAGGAAAAGATCGGGCCAACGTGCTGGCTATCCAGCGTTATCACGTAATGAGATCAAGTGTCCTGGAAATAGGATCCTTGGAAAGTCTCATTAATTTTCTCGCTGTATTTATTATGAATTGATCCTACTGAAACCACCGAGCATTGAAAAAAAAGTAAAACATTAATAAAAACAACGGTTTAAAGGTATCATTATCAATCATGAGCTTCACTAGCGCGACACAATTGAGCGTGTAAACCATGGGCGGTTTTATTGCCGCCTCATATGGTTTCATCACGCTGACTTACTGCGCGGAATTGTTTTCTAGAATGGCACACTAAGAAAGGAAATGTGTGAAAATTAAAATCATTATAAACATGGACATTTTAGCGAACGAAATGTTTCGCTTTTCTATTATAAATGATAACCACTTATCAAGTCGAGAAGCTAGATATGGATTAATGCGATATAATGGTCGCCAGAACTAGGTTCGAATACTTGTGATGGTGATTCGAGATATTAAGTTAAACAAAGTGGCCAACTAAAATCAATGGCGAACTGAAAGCCCCCATTTCATTAGCTGTAACACCGATGTATAAGGAAAAGCGTAACTCCATTCCCATGATAATCCACTTTTGCTGGATCCTTCTCTGTATAATCATGTGTGTTTAGATAAGTCTGTCTTGCTTTCTATCTCGTTCGTTCTAAACGCGTGTGACTACCAATTGAACAGAGCGCGGGCACGCGTATAGCAACAACAGCAACAGCTAACTTATGAAAATACCGAGCTATGTATGAGGTAACGTTACAGCGAGGAAAATGAAAAGAAAAATATTATAAAGAATAAAAACTGTGGACCATTGAAGAGAGATAGACATGTTACACATATGGCGTAAGAGCGACAGAAAAAAGCCGGCTGGATAAAGACAGAGTACTACATTTTCGAGACGGCAGAGTTTTATTAAGCTATTGAAGTACGAGAAAACTTTTGAACAAGACGTTATTCTAAGAAGTACATGTAAATAAATGTCTGTTGTTTCACTGATAAAAAGTAACTCTATACCTTGTCTTTGTTTCCTTGCGACTGTCTGCGTACAACATCTAGGTTCCAAATGTGAACATGTAACGATTACGTTATATCAATAGTGATGTTGTTTCTCTGTTCAAGTGTCCTGCCCTTAGCCATGCGCGCGCGTGTTATCGCGGGGTAATTATTAAGCCCTACTGTATAACAGATTTTGATCTACACAATTTTTTGTTTCTCATTTAGTTCTTCGTGTTCGTTTTTTTTTTTTTTTGTCAGACTTGTCCTCTAAAGAAAAAATGAAGGTATGTATCCAATCCGTTGCTATGACAACTAGAAAAATGGATGATCCATTTCGCTCCAGAATATACCTGACTCTTGATACAATTCTCTGCCGACATAAGGATGAGATACGTCTCAAAATGGAGTACTACTGCCACCCCGGAGAAGGAATGTTAGATATTGACCGGGCAACACCGACAGTTGGCTGTTAGACGATTATGATTATTCAGGCCAAAACGTTTTGCCAACTAAAATATGTTTTAGAATAATCAAAATATTTAGAACAAATATTTTATCTAGACGGTTTTAATAAACAGGTATATATATATATATATATATATATATATATATATATATATATATATATAATCTTAATTGGCTGAAAATGCGAAGCTCGTTGCTTGGTTGTTTACGAACAGGCGATTTGAGCACTATAAAAGTGGTGGCGGGTGTCTATTTAAATAGAAATTCCGACGAGTCATTTACGGGCGTCGATTCCATGGTCGAATGGAAGAACTGCTGACTGTCAACACGACGGTTCTAGGTTCAATCCTTAGCTTGGGAGAGATGCTGGTCTAGCGTCACTGATGAGTTGTGATACAATGAAACAGGACTGTATGTCGATGACTACAAATATATATACCTATATATATATATATATATATATATATATATATATATAACTTCGTATTCCTGTCAGTTTGCTTGTTTGTTTGTTGGTCTACAATTTAGTTATATATATAAAAACGTGTCTTAGTTTAATCTTTCATTTATTTCTATATATAGTATGAACTTGCAAAAATATACAATAAAGAGATCACCTTATTTGCATATGAAATTAAGAAAAATTGATTTTACTAAACAGCAAGATCTTAGTTAATGTTTTTAGCGAGAGAATTATTTTAAGTATTCTATTTAAAATTGTTCTTTAATAAATTTTAAACAACAATTATATTGATAATATATTTAATTTAATTAATTGTGGAATTAATATTTCCAACAGCGACTTTTTTACTTGTTTTAGTGTTGTTTGCCCCTAGATGCTTTGCATGAAAAACAAACAAACGTTCACCAAATATCATTTGGTAATTTCATTAAGTTTCTAGCTGGAAAAATAATTCCGTGTAGATAGAAAAATGTTCAGCTTTTATTGTTTTTTTTTTTTAATATTTAAAAAAACATTTGTGAAAAACTGAAAAGATTTCATTTGTTTGTTTTATTCTATTCCTGAAATGGAAATACAGAAATCGGTAAATTTTTACCATTTAATCCAGCGTCGTTTAATACGTAAAAAACTGACCTACTGCCCTCCCACTCTAAATTCCGCAATTTACACTTTTTTCTTTTTTCACGTTAATTTCATCGATTACAACCTTAATTTTAAAATTAAAAAGGTAACTTTATACCACGTGACCCAGCGGCGTCTAACCCCTAAAAAATGGAGATCTACTTTTTTTCACCCCAATACATTCAAACAGCCTTTATAAATATTATGGGAGAAGAAATTTGGAAAAAAAAATAATATGTTAGAGTGGGGACACTTGGTCTTTTTGTAGGTTTGACAATTTGGTTTTAAAAACCCCCTCTTTCATTACAAAAAATATGGCGGCTAAATAGATGGTTCATAAAAGAGCTTAAAAAGGACAATCTTACAAACCTTAGAAAGGCCAAATTTTAAAAGCAATATAGCGGCCTCGAATAATAAATATAAATGATAAAAAAATAATAAAAATAGATTTTTTTGTCTGGTTTTATTTCAGGCTTTGAGTCTAACAATGTGTTTTATATAAAGTAAATAGTTTTTATATTTTTTGTCTGGCAAATAATTTACGCCGCTAAACTACACATTTACCAAAACAAAACAACATACGCACGCATTAATGTTTATAAACGTTATTTTTTTAGGTTCACAAAATCGTGAGTTTTCTTAGGACAGTGATCCCTTCTACCGAAATATCTGGTGGAGAGGGTATCAGATACTTCTTTTTGGGGGCGATTACATTTACATGTTTTTATCCGTTCTTTTATTTTTTAAATTGTTGTGAGGGTATCCACGTTACCCATGATTAAAATGATGAGTATAGCAGGCGTTTCAAACGGAACTTCATGTCAACCCAGGTAACGCCGGGTACCATGCTAGTATATATATATATATATATATATATATATATATATATATATATATATATATATAGGCATATGCGAGTGCATATACCTGTCATTATACGCAGTCATTATACACGGGTATATGCACTCGCATACAATCATACACTAAGCGGTCAACAAACTCATAAATATATACACGATTCACACCCCCGTTATACTATCCGATTACATTGCAGTACCATATAGCACTTTCTGTTGTCGTTACAGAATCAAGATTTGACTTCGAAATATAGTGAGGGCGAATGATCTCTTGTATACTGACAACCGGAAGTTGCTAGTTTCTTAACTCAAAATCATTGGATCTTCCTTCTAAAGACACACATAGAAAACCCCTATCTTATTATAATAACGAACAAAACTTTCTTTTCTTTATCAGCATGTCTGACGTTAGAAGCTTTTCACGAATTTTCTTGCGGAAGAGCTTTCTGTCTGTAAAATACAATACACTGCCATTATCGTCTTCCCTACAACAACTTTATGGTATTTAAAACGAATATTCGCAGACTCTCATCTAAAATCATCACCACAAGTATTCGTATTTGGCAAACATTCTTATTTCTTAATCTTTATCATCGAGTGGCATCTAGCCTTAATAGATGACTGGCCTGCGTTGCCCGGGTGTTTGGAGGTGTGTGTTGGGCAAAAAAAAAGAGTGGTAGTAGACAGGCAGGCTCGAACCCGTGACGCGAAGGCAGAAAAGAAAGTGAAAAAAATCTGACGTCGTACCGTTACTCCATGACGCGACCGGAAGTTCGGAAAGTTAAAATTAGGCAAAGTTAATCCAACTGATACGATGACTTGCAAAACTGGCTCGCAAAATATCGATCTATCTTTGTAGAAAACTTCCCAGTTGAGGGTCAAGAAATTGATGTTTTCGGCCAATTTCTCGATATTTGTCGTCAGAGACATCGAGTTTCAAAATGATACTGATCTCGTGAAAATTCGTCAGACAGGTATGATTTTTACTACAGATGATCATTTAGTAAAATAAATGCTCCCACGAATCAGCATCCGTGATCGATAACTGGTAACAAGAGGTGATGCTTTCTGGAGTCTGAATGGCAATAAATCTCCAAGTTTCAAGTATTCACATCTTTTTTTATTTACATTCTCTCCAAACATGACAGATCGCAATCGAGACGTAAAAAGATTTCTATGAATTAATGACTATGCCAACAGGGACTCTCTAACTAGAGAGTTGGGCAGCGAGTCGGCTGGTCATTTTACACTTACATTTCTGAATCTTAACCAAGAAAAAAGATACAGGGTGAGAATTTCAAAGTTTAGCAGATCGAGGCACGAACTTTACAGATTAGAAATCTCTTCGTCATCTGTGGCGGGTGGCTTTATATTCAAGGTGTGGGACTTTGCTGCTTGTCAGGTTAGTCAGAGGTATTTACGTCGAGGGGCATAATCTCTCTGAGTTTGTCGGAGCAGATTGCGTTAAATCATTTGTAAGATCATAACAAGGAGGTAACATAGAGATCTCAAATTACACAAATTATCATGTAGCCAGACGATAAATTCAATTGGTGACCTGTTGACTAGGTTTTTCCCAGATATTGCATAAAATTTCCGCAATGTTGCATCGCTTCGTGAAAGAGCAATCTTGTCTCCTAGAAATAATGCTGTTGATATGGTCAATTATAATCTTTTACAAGAGTTACCACCCATTGATTGTGTTATTAATAAAGGTCAGACCGTAGAATTCCTTATAGAATTCATTACAACCGCCTGGAATTCCATATCATAAACTGATATTGAAGGAAGGGGCTCTAGTTATATTATCAAGAAATATTGATTAATCTAAACTGTAATGTTAGCAATAAAATCTTTGAAAACTAATGTTCTGGAAGCCATTATATTAATTGGAAAATTTAAAAGAAAAACTGTGTTAATTCTTCTGATTCCCCTTAATCCTACTGACATGTCATTTCAGGTCAAGTGTTTACAATTCCCAATAAAAATTAGCTTTGCCATGTCTATAAATTAAGCTCAAGAACAAAGTTGTTGGGCTTAATCTTCAGACACCTTGCGTATTCTCATGGCTAGTTGTATGTTAGTTGCTCACGCATTCAAAGTCCTGAAAAACTACATTTGAACACCTGTTAGAAGTCACATTCAAAACGTTGTTTATATGGAGGTTCTTCAAAATTAATGCTACAGGTACATTCACCAGTGTTCAGATATGCACTGCTTGAAACTAAATTTTAATTATTTCATTAATAGAATAGATTACTATTGTCGCCTTATATACACATATATATATATATTGTATGTATATATACAATATATGCAATATATATACAATATATATATATATACAGTATATATATGTATATATATATACAATATATACAATATATATATACAATATATATATATTGTACATTAAATAGTTAAAACAAAATGAGATTTAACAGTTTTCAGATATACACTATGATATAAAATAATAATTGCAATTCTTACATAATCTTTCGAAAGAAAAAGGACAAAAAATAACAGATTAAACTAGAAAAGAGAATAAGAGCTACTGGCGAGACCTCTCTAAAATAAAACACTCCTACTGCTCCTACCTGATGGTGGATGTGGAAAAAGTTTAATCAATAATATAATTATGCATTGGTAGGGAATATTCAAATATATAAAATAGAGGTTTGCAACGCCAGGTACTTCAGCTAGTATACGAATAAATGCATATTAGTTTTTTATTATGAAGTAAAGTAGAGTTTAAATTGCACCCTATATCCCGCCCTCAAGTGTCTTCAGTTTCTTTGTACACGGGTGTGTCAGGAAAGCTTGGCATCAGATTACTTTATCCTACAAGTAAACTATTACTGAAGATTTAAAATAACAAAATATTCGCAGCCCAAGTAAGGTGCTACCGATACAACTAGTCAGTGGTTCATACGAATAATGGCATACCTTCTGCCACTGAAGTTACCTCAAGTAACAGCTTCTAACTTTTTACTAGGGCTATGACAACAGCATATTCTTTTCATTGTTTTGATTTGACTCTTGAGTATATATCCGACACAGTTAATCAACCGAAAACCACATCACTCTATATAAAGGCATATAAGATATCAACGGATACACACCCGAGAGTCAAAACAATGAAAAGAATATGCTGTTGTTCTAGCCATACTTATTACTTTACCAGAATACTTGTCCTGGTATCCGGTAAGATCAAGAGACCACAAGAAAAATATACTATAACTATTTAACTTATTTAAGTATTGTCCTGAACACGTTCTACTAACTCAGCGTTTGATAGGTAAAGAGAAGTTTAATAGAATATAGGAATATCTATGTATCTCATATAAAGATAAAGTGTTAGCTACAAGAAGAGACCCCCTGATTTCTGGAAACTTTGACCGAAACAAAAAATGAAACAAAAAAGTGCTGTTATTATTATTATTGTTATTATTGTTGTTATTATTATTATTATTATTATTATTATTAATATCATTATTATTATTATTATTATTATTATTATTATTATTATTATTATTATTATTATTATTAGACTTTTTAGACCATTAAATACGGGCACAATTTATGGGTCGTTGGCTTAGGATAAGCGCTTTATGTCACACTTCTCAGTAAAAGTGGTATTGTAATGATTAATCCGTACTAAGTTCTACCTGTACATAGAACGGATGCTACAATAGTTAGTTCGCTGCACCGTATCCTGACAAAGATCTATTAAACATTTCAACAAGGTCGACTCAGTAGTTTTCGAGAAAAACGGGCAGTGATACAAAGAGAAATATAATACAAACTTAACTTTTTACCTGATAAAATGTCAAATCTATGGACTGTTGACTCTGAATGAGTCCTTTAATATCAAATTGATGGTAGAATATTGCTGCATGATTGTTCATTTTTGGATTAAATACTAATCCTATTATTTCCTAACTCTGCGTCGAACGGAGACCATGAAACTTAGTTCGCTGCTCCTTATTATTACAAAGTTTATAAAACATTTCAGTCATATCATCCAAGTAGTGTCCAAGAAAACTTCTAAAGTAAATTTGGTATTGTTGTGATTAATTCCTATTAATCTTTATTAATCGCTAATCATGCATCAACTGGATACCATCTTACTTATTTCGCTGCAGTATACCATAAAAAATGTTCATACAAAATTTTAGCCAGATTGACTCAGCAGTTTCTGAGAAAACAGAGTAAATATGGTATTATGGTGACTAATACACAACGGGCTACGCTTTTTCGATTACCATTAAAAATCACTTTGTGTTCTCAAAAGGCCTCATTGTCAGGACAATAGTTCACATGTGACAGAACTTTCAAACTCTACATTTTTTCATCTTGTTATTGGCTCGATTGTGTGCAGTTTTCGATGAAGATTTATTAATGTAAGATCTCTAATGATTTCGAAGAAACCTGCCAAGTAATTTTTTATTCAAAGCTGAAGATTTTGGCATTTTAACTAAATCTGAAAGTTTGCATTTCGTTAGCAGGAGATGCTGTGCAAGGTAAAACGTTGTAAATAAATCTCTTGTAGCCAGAAGAAAGCGACAATAACGGTTCAAATTTAAACAAGAACGCGTTTTCAACACCGACAAATTTCCAAGACCCACGCTTTCTATCAGTTGTCCGAAATTTCACTGTTTTTAGTCGCGTGTAAGCGACTCTATAAGACACTCCGTCGGTCGGCGGGTCAGTCGGTCGGTCGGTCGGTCGGTCTGTCGGTTGGTCTGTCCGTAACACTTTTGTGCTTGGCTTTTTTGGTTAAGATCAAAGGTCTATTGTTATTAGATGCTTTTCTAGCTTTTTAATCATAGTGTAGTATCTGTTCCGACAGATACTGCAAGCAAAGACCATATGTGGGGGGAAACCCTTCATACCACTTGTAACTAGCCAGCTCCCCTACTCCCCGGGGAGTTGGTCCCCATTTCCCCTTCACTCCTCACATTAAAAATCGGCCTTGTGCCTAATTTGCTCGGTGGGGGAGCAAATAAATACCAACCCCACAGATAAGACCTTAGTCAATGTAGGGGAAACCCTTCATGCCAATTGTTACTATCCAGCTCCCTATTTCCCACGCATCGGGAGCTGGTCCCCTTTTCCCTCCCCCCTCCCCCTCTCTCCACATTAAAAAACGGCCTTGTGCCTAATTTTCTCAGTGGGGAAGCAAATAAATACAAACCCCACATATAAGACCTTGGTCAATGTAGGGGCAACCCTTCATACCAATTTTCACTATCCAGCTCCCCTACTCCCCAAGAATATGGCCCCCATTTTCCCTTCACTCCTCACATTAAAAATTTTTGCTCAGGGGGACCAAATAAATACCTACCCCACATATAAGACCTTGCTCAATGTAGGGGCAACTCTTCATACCAATTGTCACTATCCAGCTCCCCTACTCCCCGGGGAGTTGGTCCCCATTCCCCTTCACTCCTCACATTAAAAATCGACCTTGTGCCTAATTTGCTCGGTGGGGGAGCAAACAAATACCCTTTTCTTGGTCTTTTAGCCAAGATCAAAGTGTAGTATCTGTTTTTACTACATGCTGTACTTATTGTGATATAAAGTGGGGGATCACTTTTCTGTATTAATTTAATGTAAAATAATCACCAATTTTACAACCAGTCAGCCTCAAAGCTATCCAAGTCATTGACCAGATCATTCAAGTTGTTTTGGGGGGATTTCAGTTATTTTTTAAGCATTCAAGTCATTCTTAAGGTCATTCAATTCATCCTTAAGTCCATTAAAGTCATTCTAAGTCATTTACTTTTTATTTATTTAAGTCATTTCAGACCATTTTTCGGTCATTTTAGTTTATCTTTAAGAATTTCATGTCAATCCTACATTCACGCATTCATTCATTACACGAAAGCACTCCACTAATGGCTATCGGCCTTGTAATTTTTAATCCGCTTTTTTTTTAGTCATACGCAAATTGGTTGTTAACGCATGTAATTTGTGTTATAACTATAAAAAGTCTGCAATTCTGAACACAAGAACGTTTATCTAGAAACAGTCGACCGATACACAAAATATCTAATCCGCTTTGAAGTTGGTAAGTTTTTATTTTTGTTTCCCTTGTTTTTTTTTTAAATAAATTCTTATACTATACATCATTTTAATAAAACGGCGCACAATCTCTTTCCTCAAACTTGTATGTTACACAGAAATTCTTCAAATCGACCGCCTGTTTTAGATAATCTTAAAGAACTTTTTTTTACAGTTTTCTTTTCCATCTCCATTGACTACCCTGAGGGATGGCATACAACAAACGTGTAACTATATATTCTCATTGGCTCTCAAGGACATATGTCACGTGGTTTCCTCATCTAATCAAGACAATGCTTACATCTACTGTTTTTTAAAACAACTCTTTTTCCTGTATAATGCATTATATTGTATACAAAACTATCACCGAAAAATACAAGAGTCAATGTTGGTGAGGAAATAAGTCAGAGAAAGATATTTGGTTGTGTAGCGAAACTAATTATTTTTGTTCTAATCCAAGGTGCCATTTTTGTGACGGCAAATGGAATTTCTCCACTTAGTTTCCAACTCCCCCGTCGTGGAGAGACAGATAAATAGTAATTCTGACCTTGTGAAGAGATAATTAAATGGGAATACTTATTTATGTTATAAATAAAATTTAACTTCATTATTTGTAAGCAATTTAGCTTTTATTTTATTAAATACTAGCAGGAAGACCCAACGTTGTCCGGGATTCAATATTTATTAAGAAATGTTCCACCATCCCATTCTTTTATTGTCACCGAAATCGGGGAAATCGCCCAGTTTTTATTAAAAGTTAGTAACTTTTGGGCGATTTTCTAATTATTCGTTGCTATTCGATACAACGGAAGCATTTCCGGTTGTATCTTCATACTTCCGTGACATCAGCAAAGTATGTTACTTTAGTGCAAGTCACGTGGGTCGCGGTTTTACACTGCAAAAACTGCTAGCTATATTACTATTTACTATAAATAAGATTATGTCTCGTCTTGTCACATAGATCTTGACGTTGAGTAGTTGGTTGAGCCCTTGTATTTAGGTTAAAATTTACTTTGAGAGTGTGTTAAATATTAATTATATCCTGGGGATCGAATCATGCGAACAGCTGAACAGTTATTTTCAACACTGTTGATTACATTAAGGTGAAACGTACGAATGTAAACTCACCTTCCGGCCCGGCATCTTTAAGAAAAACACAATAAATTATCTACTCTCACCTAAGTGCGAAGTTCCTGTCAACATAAATGATTTAGCACTGTTAAGACAGCTGACTATGTTTCTCACTTTATGTAACATAACCAGGATTATTTATCAGCTTGTCGTATAGCAGTTGAAGTTGGCCAATTGGTTAAAGCAATCTGATTTCGTTTAAAAGAGACTCATCTTGCGGGTTTTAATCGTGTATTTATTGAACAGTTATCATCAACACTGATGGTTCAATTTAGATGAAACGCACGTGGATAATAATTAAAGTATTATATACATATATATCTATAATATAAAGCTTAGCGTCTGTGTGTGTATGTGTGTGTCTGGTCACGAATAGGCTCCTATATGGTTGACTATTTTAAAAAAATTATTACATATAATGATAGATGTATCGAGGATCAAGAATGGGCATGTTTTTTTTTGTTGTTTTTTAGATTTTCACCCCAAACAAGGCACATTGCCACTTTGGTGCAGGGGGGCTACTATCAGGGGAAACATCAACTGGGGTACTATGTAGGGATAAGGCAGCGAGATGTTGGTTCACGTTGCACTTGAACTTATGCATGTCAGTACAGTTGGGGAAGCAGTGACCTGGAATGGAATTCCAAAGTCTAGCAGTTCTGAGGAAGAAACTACTGGAGTAGAAAGATCTTTTACATCTAGGGATTTCTACAGTGTGGGGTGGGATTTTGCAGCTTGTTGGGTCTGTCGAGGGTGTTCACGTCGTGGGGGGCACAAGTGCTTGCAGTTCATCAAAGCATTCACCATTATAATACTTGTAGAACATGCAGAGGAATGCAACGTTTCGACGATGGGACAGAGGCTGAAGCTTAGATGCCAGTTTAGGGTCTATCAGATTTGCGACTCTCTTTTGAACCCTGTCAAGGAGCGAGAGACTAGTAGCCGATGCACCAGCCCAAATATGACAGCAATACTCCATACATGGGCGAATGGTGGCCTTATAGAGGTACAGGATACTTTCGGGTGTTAGTAGTTTTCTAGCACGGCACAGAGAGCCCACCTTCCTCGCAGCGGCCCTGGCAATGCCCTCGATGTAATTGTTTCAACTCATGTTTCCTGTGAAGAACGTTAGGCCAAGGAGCTTGAAAGACGTACTCTCAGATAAAGAGTCGTTGGCCATTGCTATAGGTGGTAGAGAAGGATTCTTGTAATTATTGAATGAAACCAGTTTTGTCTTGGAGGCATTGAACGTGACCATCCATTTTTGTCCCAATTCCACTACTGATTGGAGGTCATCCTCTAGTGTTTCTGCTATTACTTTAGATATATGTTCATTTGTTTTCCTGTCGTGCCTGCTATAGAGTGTGGTGTCATCAGCATATATACCCATCTCAGAGGCAATTTTGTCGGGGAGGTAATTTATGAATATCAGGAACATCAGAGGTCCAAGGATAGATCCCTGGGGCACTCCCGCATTTATATCATATTGTTTAGATGTACGACCGTCGAGGACAACCTGGATTTTTCTCTTATCTAAGAAGGATTTAATTATGTTAAGTATTCTACCAGTGATACCGTATGATCTAATCTTCCTGAGGAGACCCTCATGCCATACCCTGTCAAAAGCCTTAGATATATCTAGAGCTACCGCTCTGCCCTCTCCCGCTTTGTCCAGTGAATGGTATATGCGTTCAGAGATTACAGTGAGGATGTCTGCCGTGGAACGGGCTTGTCTAAATCCATATTGTTAGTCGGTCAGAAGTTTAGCATCTGTAAGGTACTGGACTAGAGCATGGTTAATTAAGGTTTCAAATATTTTGGCAAAAAGTGGGAGGAGGCTAATAGGGCGATAATTTAATGGGTCAGTTCTTTCGCCAGAATTCTTGAATACTGGTACCACAGAAGCAGTTTTCCAACAGCCCGGAAAGCAAGATTCATTAAGGCATTTGTTGTAGAGTTTGGAGAGAACTGGAGCTACTTCGGCTGAGCACTTTTTTAATAGCACAGCTGGGATGAGGTCGGGTCCACATGCTTTTGAAGTGTCAAGGTTTTTTATGATAGCATGCACCTGAGAAGGGGTGATTATCAGATCGTCTGGCGTGGCGTCTGTCCGCATAGGAAATTGAGGTAAGGGGTAGTTTAGATGGTCCAGATTGGATTTAAGGCAAACCGACTGGCAAGCATGTTAGCCTTCTCGGTTGCTGAGCAAAGAACCTCGTGATTGTTGGTTAGTGGGGGAATTGCTGATTTCCCATTATTTACTACACTGTTGTAGATTTTCCAGAAGTCACGAGTTCCTAGTTTTTGTGCTTCGATGCGTTTTTTAGTGGTTTCCGTAAATTCCCTCTTAGCTGTCGCTATTTCTTTCTTAACGTTACTTCTAGCTTCTATATACTTCTGTCTGTTTGAACTGGACTTATGTCGGTTAAACCTGCGGAATGCATGCTGCCTTTGAGCAATGGCAGTTGCGCAAGTCGAAGTAAACCATTGGGGAGAGTGGGGCTTGCTATAGAATTTCCGCATGCGCTTCGATTGCAGTTTTGAACCATTCAGTGGTCTCGGTTGCACACTGTTTAGCAGGAAGAGAAAAAATATTTCCCCATGGGGCGTCTCTGATAAGATCTCTGATGGCTTCCCAGTCAGCCTTTTTATAATATCTCGTTGTTTTGAGTACTGGCTCTTCAGTTTTGGGTCTAGAGTTTAGGGCGATTTCAACCATTATCACCGCATAATCAGCGTTCCCAAGTAGGCTGTTGGCTTTCGTTACACAATCATCAGGAACTGTCGTCAAAAACAGATCTAATAGTGATGCGTGTTGTTCTTCCTAATCAGGGAAACGGGTTGGAAAAGTAACCATTTGCGATAGGGAGTGAGATACAGAGAAGCTCTGGCAAAACGGTGGTTCATAAAAATTGTGGGGTCTGCGTTCGCGCCTGGCCACCAAAGTATGGAAATAAAAAATGAAAAAAAAACTTTTACAAGGGGTTTGATGTAGATGCACCTAAGAATACTTTGATAAGTATGTTTCAACTAAAATAGGGATGGTATAATAAAATTGAGGGGTCTGCGTTTGCGCCTGTACTCCATGGAAATATGGCACAAACTTTAACAAAGACTTTTCATATCTATTTGCGTAAGTATACTTTAATAATTATGTTTCAGTTTGAAGAAATATGGTATAATAAAATTATTGGGTGTTCGTTCGCGCCTGGCCTCCATAGAATGTAAATATGTCACAAAGTTTAACAAGGTTTTTTAACAGGGGTGAGGGTCCACAATAACACCTTAACTTCAATCTTAATTCACGTTAGCTTTTATTTATTTTTTTAGTTGAATCATATTGTGTCGAATAAATTCCCCTCATAAATTCACGTTCTTATGAAAGTGAAAGCCAAAAAAAATGTCGGAACTTTAGACAATTCTCGACACAAATTTTGCATAACTCTGTTTTTCCTTCTCCACTTGCACGTGGCATTGTTCTAAAAATAGATAAATAGATAAATAATAAAAATAAGAACGTTACTTGTTATCATGTCAAAAGAAGGAAAAAAATCCTGCTCACGTGATTACGTGTCTTTTTAAAAACATTTACATAACCTTTTTTTATTTTTATTTATATATCTGTTTAAGCTTTTTTTGTCAGTGTACTAGAAGGAATTCAGATGATTACAACCCTTTCTTCGTGTTCTTTACAATATAATAGTACAACCCTGAATCCGACAGCACAATACTACACCGTTCAATACTGTAAAACTGAAACAACGCTGTTCTGCTTAAAATGGGCGCCATTTTCTTCTTATTCATATTTATATCGATTATTTACTTTAAAAAACTAAAGTAATTACGTGTTTACTTTTTTAATATCCAATTTTGCTGTTTCGGATTATTTTACTAAAGTAAGTAAAGCTTCATTATTTTTCAAAACTGTTTTTGTTTCTTTGTTTTTCGATATTTCGTCGATATTATTTAGTAAGAGTGTTTAGCAGAAAAGCCAACAAACGACTACCCGAAAAAATAAATATATAAGAAATAAATGTTACTATAGTCAATAAAAGTTCAGTTCATTTTTTTTGTTTGTTTTGAAATAGTTTTTAGTGCTCTTTGCTTGAAATAATTTCAGCGCACCGAAATTAAAACGAAATTTGAGGCGATAACTACTTAAATTAATTTTTATATAAACTACATATATAATCGAATATTACTCAAGCACAAAATAATGGAAAACATTAAAATATGTTTATAAATATTCCTTACGTTGACGGACCTTTCTTAAATTGTAACCACATAATGCTCAGGTGCCCCTCCTTCAAATTGAAAACGGGGCTCTCCATTTCAAAGTCACTGCCATATTATTTTTTTTAAACCGGTTCGTGAATTAAAAAAAAAATTTTTACAAACCACTTAAAAATACAAACCAATGAACTTTTTAACCATAAAAGTAACTTTTATTGACTATGGTAGCATTTATTTATATTATTATATATAACCTCTTCTCTTTGTAAGGAAACATCATTTAGTTGGTCGCTCTTGGCTACGATTGGAAACAATGTTGATATAAAAAATATATTTTCGCGAAAATTATCTTTACTTTCATCATATTTTGCTTAGAGTAAAATTTTTGAGTATCAAAACCTACTTCTTTACAACCCCCTCCTTTTCATAAACTATCATACTTTCATCAATAACAGTCCTTTTTCTGTAGGCTGTTTGTGAACCCAGTCAACGGCGGTTACTTCTGCTAGTATATATATATATATATATATATATGTGTGTAGTACTGAAATTTTATTATGTGAAACGATTAAATTTCAAATTTGTATGGGACGATGGTCTTCTAAGGAAAATTAGATCATATGGAATCACTGGAAGAATTCATAACGTAATTAAATCCTTCTTAAGTAATAGAAAAATCAAAGTTGTCCTCGACGGACGTACATCCAAACAATATGACATAAATGCGGGAGTGCCTCAGGGGTCTATCCTTGGACCTCTATTGTTCCTGATATTCATAAACGACCTCCCTGATAATATTGTTTCGGAGATGGGTATATTTGCCGATGACACCACTCTCTATAACAGATATGAGGGGAAAACAAATGAACACATATCCAAGAAAATGGCAGAAACACTAGAGGATGACCTCCAATCCGTAGTGGAATGGGGACAAAAATGGTTGGTCTCATTCAATGCTGCTAAGACTAAGCTTGTTTCCTTCAATAACTACAAGAAACCTTCTCTACCACCAATAGCAATGGCCAAGAGCACATTGCCTGAAAGTACTTCTTTTAAACTCCTCGGCCTAACGTTTACAGGGAATATGAACTGGAATAGATTCATTGAGAGCATTGCCAAGGCTGCTGCAAGGAAGGTTGGCTCCCTCTACCGTGTTAGAAAACTACTTACGCCTGCCAGTATCCTATACCTCTATAAGGCAACCCTTGGCCCATGTATGGAGTACTGTTGTCACATCTGGGCTGGTGCATCTGCTGCTTGTCTCTCGCTCCTGGACAGGGTTCAAAAAAGTCGCCAACCTGATAGGTCCTAAACTGTCATCTAGGCTTCAACCTCTGTCCCATCGACGAGATGTTGCATCCCTCTGCCTGTTCTACAAATACTTTAATGGTGAATGCTCTGACGAACTGCAAACACTTGTACCTCCCCGACGTAACTACCCCCGACAAACCCGACAAGCTACTAAGTCTCATCCCTTTAAAGTGGAGATCCCTAGGTGCAAGAAAGCCTTTTACTCCAATAGTTTCTTCCCCAGAACTGCGGGTCTTTGGAACTCCCTTCCGGGATTCTGCTTTCCCGAATGCAATGATATGCAGAAGTTCAAGTGTAATGTTAACAAACATCTTTCTACTCTTCTCCC
Source organism: Euprymna scolopes (assembly GCF_053919585.1). Classification (NCBI taxonomy): domain Eukaryota; kingdom Metazoa; phylum Mollusca; class Cephalopoda; order Sepiida; family Sepiolidae; genus Euprymna; species Euprymna scolopes. Next base: position 73,598,846 of record NC_136491.1, on the reverse strand, counting down.
TTCATAATGACCCCGCTAATTAATTCCCTAATAGTAGCCCCCTGCTTCAAAGTGGCACTGTGCCTTGTTTGGGGTGAAAATTGAATAAAAAATATGTTTTAAAAAAATGTAGAATCTTTATTATATGCAAGACAAAGAATACATTTCAATAAGCATAATTATTTAACCTATAGGTTTTTGATTTTTACCCATCTCCTCAGAGCACAAAATATTAGCAAATATTGTAAATGGTTTATACCCAATTTGCTAAATATAATAAACAAAGACAATCATAATTAAAAGTTTTTAAAGTTTTTAAATCATTTAGTAAAGGAAATTATATATTGGTTCAGAATGAAAAAGATATTGAACTTCATATCTAGATTGGATGGTACATCCTGAAGTGATTGTATTTGGTAGCAGAGAGGGAAAAGGGTCCAATGCGTACCGTAAATCTTCCAAGGCACAAGGTAACAATCTGAGTAGGCATGATTTCTTTGGTAGCTCCTTGGGTTCGATGATATATCCGGTAAATATATCAGTCCGGTGAAGATGTTTTTTTTAATAAACATAATTTTATAGTTTTATGATAGTTTGTCTTTGTATTGTCTACAATAAAATAAAGTTCTATATTTGAAATTTAACCGTTTCATATCATAAATTTTAAATGACTAAATTATGATTTATTTGCTCTCTCTGGCATATTGAGCAATCATTATTTAGCTTGGGGTGGTCTTTATAAAATATTACAGCCAATAATATTTTGTAAAACCGATAATCACTGGATTTACACACCAGTAGATTTATTGCATTACATTATTCTGAAGAAATATATATATATATATATATATATATATGTATATATATATATATATATATATATATATATATATATATATATATATATATATATATATATATATATATATTAGTAGAAATGGTAATTAATAAAAACTGAAGAGAGTGATCAATACTGTTGTAGAGCAAATATGCGTTTTATTTTTTATTACCGTATCTTTCTGTTAAGTTACATTATTGTTTCAGCTACGCGGCCGTTCTTTTGGGGGCCGTCTGTAGCTTCCTCTCATCCCATCATAACGAACCTTTCTGTAAAAGTCTGAGGAAGCTACAGACGGCCCAAAAAACAGCCGGGTAGCTGAAACAATAATGTAACTTAGCAGAAAGATACGGTAATAAAAAATAAAACGTATATATATATATATATATATATATATATATATATATATATATATATATATAATATGATGAGAATAGAATTAGTATTCTGCAAAAATAGAGAAATAAAAAGAAACAACCCGAATTATGTGTTACTCAACGTTTCGTCTTTATTTTATCCAGAAGAACTCTCGAAATGAAGACGAAACGTTGATGAACAAATAAATCGGTTTGCCTTTTTATTTCTTTATCATATATATATATATATATATATATATATATATATATATATATATACATATATATATATATTAATTATAATAAAATCGTATTGTTGTATGTTTGATTACAATTTAATTAATATGTACAGATGGTACACGGTTTCACCAATTAATGTTCACGCTGAAAACAGACTTATGTGCACATATTTATTTGAGTTCTCATTATACTATGTATGCCAAAAATTGCATTCAATAAGTATATTGCATATTATAAAAAATTATTTTAATAATTAGTCCGATGTTATTATATCTGTTGTAATAGCATTGTTTTAATTGTTCTGTTTAGACATTAATCAAAGTCATTTTTTTTTAGTTAATTTATATTGAATTTACTTTATTTTCGATTAATGATAGTTCAGAACAGTTATGTTTAAACCCGGTAGTAAACTTATTTATTGAAACTAGGAGCAATATTCCCGTTTAAGCTATGGAAGTTTGATTTAGGGAAGAATAAAACACATCCATTTTGGTCTATGAAAATCAAACATGGTCATTTTTCGTAACAAGTTAGGATATTTGGTGTATCCCTTCGCCCGGCAGTATGTTTCCACCGAGAAACACTGGGTATATATATATATATATATATATATATATATATATATATATATATATATATATATATATATATATATATATATATATGTATATATATATATATAAACATATATATATATATATTCAGGCAGTGTGAAAGAATATATATATAATGATTTTTCACAGCCGAACAAACGTTGCAGACCACAAGAGCCAACAAACCGGAAGTCTAAGACTCTAGTTTTGCCCTCATTTAGGCTCATCAGTTAGCCACATCCGCGCTCAGGATTTGAAACCCGAACCTCAGTTGCTCAGTTGGTAGAGTGCTCGCCTAGCATGCAAAAGGTTTTGGGTTTCAACTCCTGATTGCGGATGTGTCCAACAGATGAGCCCAAACGAGGGTGAAACTCTAGTCTTAGACTTCCGGTTTGTTGACTGTGGAAAATAATATATACAATATATATATATATATATATATATATATATAATTACACCGTTGAAAGTCTACTCAGTCATGTTAATAAAAGGCTACCTGTAGGTGAAACAAGGAATAATTTAGTTTACAATGTAGTTATTTTACTCGCCATTTATATAACTCTGTATTTTAAAAACGTATTACCCTTTTTGATTTCAATTACTGCTTTCCTTTCCTAAGGTATGTTGTAGATCGTGCTCCATTTTTTTAATGGGTCATTTAAAAGCTTAAAGGTTCCCTGTCTTCGAACCTGTTCATCTCACGTGGATTTCATTTCTCTGCGATTAAACTCTGGATGGTTCCCAGTCAAATGTTATACTGTTCAATTTCGGTTTACACGAAAAAAAAGAATGTCTGCATGAGCAGAGAACACAATGAAGCATTAAATCCATAAACCTACATATTTACATACAGATTTACATACGGTAAAAATAGAGAAATTTAGTTTTCTTTTAGAAAGGTTTGAATATATTAAAATCTAAGTTGAATGATATTTTAACAAATATAATTCGGCCAATCCTCATGTTGAAAAAATTCATTAGGAATCAGAAAGTTCACATAAGAATACGCTAAGGTATTTACGGTACGTACGTTATCACCTTTCACAGATATTTGAAAAACAGAGCTAACAATTGACAAATATAGTGGTTACGATTAATATAAGGTGCCTAAGCTAAACGTTTCCGATTTTCCCCATTATATTCTGGAATCAAAAATAAATACGGCCATCCTTTCGACTAAAATAGTACATTATTTACTTTATTTAGCTCAAACAAGGCATATTGGCACTTAACACTTGTGTGTAAGGGGCTACTATTTGAGACCATGTCTACAGGAGCACAATGTAGGGAGTTGAGAATTGAGATCACTGTTCAGATTACATTTAAAATTCAAGCTGAAAATAAGAAGGGACTGTCATTCTAGCAGTTCGAAGGAATACAACAGAAGGCTTTACGGCATTTAGAGACCTCTACAGTGAATGGGTATTTAGTTTCCTGTCAGGTTAGACGGAGGAATTTACGATGAGGGTGTAGCAAATGTTACGATTTTCCAGGGAAGATTCCATCACTTGTACTTGTAAAACGGACATAGGATTACAACATTGCGGCAATGCGACAGGGGTTGGAGCTTGGTTGATAGAATGAAGCGGCGATTGGAATATTTTCGGTTCCATTCCACTACAGACTAAAGGACATTTTCTAAAATTTTATTTTTTGCCTTGGATATGTGTGTGCATTTGTTTTCCATTATCTTTGTTACAGAGCGTGGTGTCATCAGCAAATATACCAATCTCAAGCACAATTTTATTAGCGAGAGCGTTTATGAATATAAGGAAATATTAAACGTCCAATGATCGAAATAATATCTTGCTGTTTGAACACACTGCCATCAATGAGTCTGCATTTTTCTCTTGTCTATTTTAAAATAAATTAATTTCAAAAAATGACAATCGTTGCACTTATTCGACGAATATGTAGTTGAAAATTATTTTAACTATAAAAAAATTTATATTGTTCGAAAATAATTAACTTGTGATAATAAGAGGCATATTCGTGTTCTTATATACAGAATATTTAGCTGGCAGTGATGATTTTTACTTTTTATGAAAAGAGTAAGTCAATTTTTATCTAAATATTAAATTATTTTTCTGTACGTCAAGTGTAACAAAAACATCACCATCGCAAACATTAATTAATGAGAAACGAATTTCTTTTATTTTATAGTCGCTCTATTTCAGTTAAAAACGATTAAACCTATTTCCTCTCCAAAAATTTTCAAAAGAAAACGCGGCTGTCTGTTTACGGTTATAATAGGGCTATTTTATTTTATAATTTAAAAAAGTGACATGTTGAGGGGAGACTGTATTTTTATTGTTATTTCTTTTCAAAGTTTTAAACAGTGTACTAGTGAATTGACATATGTTCCTTATAATTTTGTACTAGTGAATTGACATCTGTTCCTTATAATTTTGTACTAGTGAATTGACATCTGTTCCTTATAATTTTGTACTAGTGAATTGACATATGTTCCTTATAATTTTGTACTAGTGAATTGACATCTGTTACTTATAATTTTGTACTAGTGAATTGACATCTGTTCCTTATAATTTTGTACTAGTGAATTGACATCTGTTCCTTATAATTTTGTACTAGTTAATTGACACCTGTTCCTTATAATTTTTATTAAAAGTTTATCAAAAAAAAAAACACAAAACAAAACAATGTGATGTGTGTTAAATTCTCACTGAAACAATCTAAATTTTTTAAATCAATTCTTTTTAGCTTTAAAAGTTAAAAAGAATTTTATAAACATTGTTTTAAATTCGTCTCATTTGTTTTATTTTATATTTTATTCATTTCATCTATAATGTGTTTTAAAAAAATCAACTACCGTGGAATTTCCATGGGTGCTCTTAGTTAATAGTATTGACTCTGACAGACATTTATTTTTTAAAGTCATAATCGTGACGTCATAGATTTATTATTTACGCCATGTTTCAAATTAGTTTTTAAATAATTCGTATAAATATCATACAATCCTATTACTTCGCCTTAGATTATGAGTGGATCTATCAGACTAGAAACTACAAAGTGACAATATTCCAGTATGCCCACTTGCTCATATTTGGCAATACGTAATTTAAAAATTCCCGTCCTTTTTGAGTCACGCTGTATTTAGCGTGTTTATGCCAAATGTCGTTCTTAACATGGGGACATTGGGGAATTTTATTCCGAAAGCTGTCCTTAACATAGGGAGGTTGGGTGTGTTTATTCCGGAAGCCATTCTTAACATGAGAACGTGTGGGGTGTTTAATTCGAAAGCCATTCTTAACATTGGGAGGTTGGGGTGTTTATTCGAAAAACCGTTACGTATGCGCAATACTATACTATCGTTTAAAAAATAGCTGCCAAGGATTACATTAGCTTATACGTTGGATAATAAATGTTTTCATATCTGGTAAACTATTTATCAGCCTCAAATTTAACTGTAATATTCGTTGTCAGCTTACCCGAAAACCTATAAAAGTTGGCATTTCGAATGTGAACGGTGAGAAATTTTTAATGAAAAAAAATGAAATATCTGTATTTTAGCCAGAAAGTCAAATTATCTAAATAGTGACATTGAAACTTATATTTGTTTTCTCAAAATTTAATGATTATTTTTATTTTATTAGTTAAGAAAATTTCTATTTTGTATTAAAATAAACCTCTATTTTGTATTGTCATAGTTGCCTTTAAAATACTTGAAATACGTAAATGAGTAAGGAAAACTTTCTAAAACAAAACACGCCACACGCATCCAAAATTTTAGAATTTTAGTTTAAAATTAACATGTGTTTAAATTTTAGTTTGAAATTAATATTTATTTATCTAATCGATGAATGAATAAAACGAAAAAATACATAAGAACGTCTTCGTCTTATTTCTTTACAAATAAGAAAAAGTTAAATTATTTGTAGAAAAATAAATAATTTATTTAAAGTGAAAGAAACGATATTTAGAGAAAAGAAAATTATCTAAAAAGAACAGAGGTAATAATTTCTTTAAAGAAAAATAACATTATTAAAGTTAGGCTAGACTATAAATATTTCCAATTGAGAATCTCGAGCAATATTTACGTATTACTTGGAAAATAAAAAGAAAGAAGAAAAGAAACGCAAGAATCTGACATCAACCAAGTAAGCTTTTCAATCAAAACTGTACTTAGAATTTGTACCATGTCATGAAAGATTTACTTAAGAAAAGTATGATTTCTATTGTTTTTTAAATTTTGTCTTGAAATTAAAAAGATTTTTTAAATTTTGCATGAAATTAAAAAGAAATTAAAAAGCCTGTAAATAAATATTTTGATTCTGCTAGCCGTAAAATACGTAAAAATATATTTAAAACCATGCAGATATTCGCATTTAAGCGGATGTAATTAACGTGGAAAAAGAAAAAGTGTACAATGCGTAATTTAGAGGTGAGGGGAGATTTCCTAAGCGTAAATATTTCGCCATTTTAGAAACCATGGATCACTGATTACAACAGGATGAAGCAACATCACACACTACACGGTAATCATTAAAGGCTCTATGAGAATAGTTCAGTAATAGGATGATCTTAAGATTTGGTAATATTGCCTGGTCTCCAAGGTCGCCAGATTTTTCCGTCTATAATTTTTCTCTCAAGAATAAAACTTACACAACTTATCTAAGAACTCCAGATGACTTAAAACAGAAAATCCACGATGTTACAGCAGTCAATGAGCAATTTCAACAGCAGATCTCTAAGAACCATTTGTACAGGTGAACTTAATGTACATGACGTATTTTTTAATGAAAATTCTATCATTGTTTCGTAAATAGCATGTTCTAAGTTTTCAATAAATAAAGAAATAAATTCCTTCCATCACTCTTAGTTTTATTGTTAAAAAATTCCCATTTTGAGAGGGTCATCTTATATATACTCCCTACGAGTTGCGTACATTTTCTAGTTTTTGTAGAAAGAAAATATAAACGTTTTGCTCAACAAAATCAACGTAGACATTTATTGCACGAGCTATCACTAGCCGGCGTTTCTTTAAAGTTTTTACTTTGTTTTTAAATTATTTATGTGTCCGATATAGGATTTCCTCGATTGAAAGAAAACGCTGTGTTATGAATAAATGCAAAAATAAAAGGTAAAAAGTAAAATGTCAGACATTCATTCTTTTGTCTTTTCAACTCAGGCAAAGTAAAATGTCGGCAACGATTTAGCATAAGAATAAATGTAAAATAATGCGTCATCAGTCGAACTCGGAATCTATGTATCAACAGATTGGAGTTTTATTGCTTTGCCCAGCGCGCCAGATTTATTAATGCATAGATTATAAAACATACTATAGATGTGTTATCTTGGTATTAAGTTGAATAATGGTCATGGATGGCGATAGCTTCTCACAAGAAGATAGTTTTCTTTACCGATGAAATTAGGAAAACTGACTCTAATTTGATTGTATTCAAATAGCTATTATTTATGTACCCAAGAAGAATTCGAAATCATACTTTATGATATTAATGATTAAAATAAATACATTTGGAGGGGATGAAAAACAAAATTTGATTGATTAGAAATAACATTTGTTTGTAAAGAATGCATATCAATATTTGCCAAAACTAACTGAATAATTTTAATTATATACTTTTTTAAAAAAGGTTTTATTAGCAAATATTAACTATGAAGTTTAACGCTTATTGACGTTAAGGAAATAGAAAAAAATCGTATACTTCATATATATAAGACTAACTGGCAGTCCGGCGTGGCTCAGTCATACAATACGCTTAAACATGATATTTTAATTTATGCAGATTGCGTATGTATTATTATAGAATCAATCCTCTATTGATTATTTTATATTACAAGGAATAATTTGTCCGGTGGACTAATTCGAAAAAAAAAATAATAATGATAATGGCGTTCATCAAATGTCGACTGTGTTTGTTTACAATATCACGTCAGCTGATATTTGGGCGTGACTATGCATACCCTGGAAAAGTCACCTCTGATTAATGTTGTTTTTTTTTTAATATGCAAACGAAGAAATGATTTGTGGTACCTCTTCTTTTATCGTAAATTGAATTCATCAATAAGAAAAAATAAAATGGTGGGGTAGAACCGGGCTTGAACAGGGTGATCATTGGATATGTAGTCCAGTGCTCTTCCACTAGACTATATCTCCAGTTTTCAATAAATCTGTTTTTTAAGAAGAAATGATTTGCTGAAATTTTATTATCTCTCTTGGCTGGTATAACGTAAAATATTTCCCTGCAAAAGTTATTATTTTTATCTATAAGAGAGAAAAGCTTTCTTTAAATGGGATTTTTTCAATGTTCGATACTTATCGGATGAATTTCTGTACAAAACATATCTAAGAACACTGCCAGATATACAAATTAAATTTGCAAATGATAGGCTTCGCTGTTTCAGAGAGAAAGGAACTGACACACACACACACACACACGACGTGATTTTTATAATAGTAGAGATATAGATAGAGATGCTAGGTAGTTGACAAATATTTGACGATGATAATTTACAATTATATCACGAGTAACGTATTTGCGACTTGGAGGTGTGTGTTGGGCAAAAGAAAAATGGTAGTAGACAGGCAGTCAGGTTTGAACCCGTACCGCGAAGGAGGAAAACAACGTGTGAAAAAAAAAACGTGACGTCTTTGCTGTTGCACTCATCGCCAAACCGGAAGTAAAAAATGTTTTAATTAAAGCTAGTCAATCGAAAAACGGGGACGACTTTCAAAAATATCGACGAAAAAAGCGACCTCTCCCTGTAGGAAAGCGTCCAGTTGAGGGTAAATTAAGGTTTTGGGCCAAGTTTTCGATATCTGTCGTTCGAAAGGTCGAGCTTCAAAACGATGCCGATCTTGTGAAAATCCGTTGCTTCTGTCGACAGTTTTAGGCATACATACATACATACATACATACATACATTTAAACGAATAGGTGATATTTATATTATAGATAACTTGCCTTATGTTGCTTGTGTTCGGTTCTATTCGTTTGTTTATCATAAGCTTGAGGTTAAATAATTAATTAGAAGAATATCCTAACACGACTTGTATGAGTGGCACTTTAACCCTCCCTGCAAATACTTAAGATTGGGAATCGAATGTGATATTTATAAAACCTAGAAACTTTCTCTGTCAATATATCCATATTTGACGTGCAAAGTTTATTATGAGCGTGTCCTTAGTCGGTGAAGATGGGGTCGTTTTAAACTAAACAATGTTTTCTTATATGTCTCAGTCCAGAGTGCCTTTTTAGTGGGAGCTATAGTCACATTCAAAGCAAACCTTGTCTTTACTATACCATCGTGGAAGGAAAATAAATACAAAACATAAAATTAATTTGCTAGGGCGAGATCGTGAAGGATGCTTTTTAGTCTATAAACGTATTGTTTGTGGAATTCTCTTTGAAATTATGACTGCAAATTTGAAAATAGATCGATAAGTGAAAGTAACAATAAATGAACTAATTATTGTTTTATCATTTGAGTAATGATAGAAATGTTTCTTTGTTAAGTCTAGCTGAGTATTAATGTATATCTGATGTGAAAGGAAAAGATATGATATTATTTGAAAAGATATTCAATGATATCTAATACAAAACATAATTGGATGTTGATATTCATGGACATACAGTATCGCTCAAAATTTATAAAAATATATTTTTAAGATTTTTTTAATGATACATATAGAAATAGGCATAACTTGAACAAACAAAGTTATCTTCTCGTATATTAACATTAGTATTGACTTGGCATTCAGTTTTATCGTATACCATGTAAGCTTTTAGTTCACCAATTAAAACAACGGAGATCTTTTTGAACAAGAAACAGGTCAATTTGTAAAGACATTTAAGTATTAAAAACACAAAAGAACAAAATCTCTGATTAGTCGCTTTAGTTTTTATAAGCAAAAATCAGCAAAGCTGTATACACACAACAAACATTCCAGGATTGATGATCAAATAAAGAACGACACTAATACAAAATAAAAGCCGCGATTAAACGTTCTTACGCAACTATAGACCAATAACCTACCTACCAACTATATGGAAAAATTTAACGACACGGCTGACAGCACATATCAATGATTCCCATAAAATTGTTGCTTACTCAGTGATGACCACGGAAAATTACGAAAAAACGCTAAGAGAGGCACATGACATTTTACACATAGATCCTAAATTAATTAAAACTAAATAAAGAAAAACATAGCCATTAGCTCTTGTTTCATTTACCTTCAGTCGAAGTCTTCAGAAATCAAGAAGCCCCTTTACCTAGGGCTAACACTTGAACTCTGTATGATACATAGCTATTTGAAAGTTCTTTTATCTAACAAACACTGTGTTAGTAAAGAAGTTGAGTACATAATTTACCTTTCCCCCAATTGACCATTTTAATATGTTATAGTTTATCTTTCTTTTTAATCTTTTGATCTTACTGGATTCCAGAACAAGAATTCATCTAGTCTGGTGGAGTATCCAGCTTCGTGTTGCTACTTGAGCTACTTGCCTGTGAAGGATATACATAAAACTAGGAACTGGTTGTTGATTTTATATTTATTAGAAAGTTTCTCTATTCGGAGAAATTCAGATCAACCCACCCATGAATGTTGCACCAAGTACCAAATAAGTTAGTGTTCATGGAATTCCATTATGCAAATCGGTCATTCTAGTAATCGTGAATGAAAAATAAATTTATTTATCATAGTTTATTCTTAACATATGTTTGGATGTTATAAAGATTGCATTACACGTATACGCTCACTTTTAGAGCTAAATTAAATCAATGTTACACGTGGCTGCTGATAGAAGATCTCACTTCAGATTTATTTTGGAATTCTAATTGCTTGCTTCGTTGACTGCATTCACACCAGCCGATCAGAATCTGTTGGAATAAAAGATGTAGCCTTGCTTCCTTATGTTGGAATGAGACATGATTTGATTCGACCTGAGGAGGTGGATCCTCCCACATATTATGTCATTCTTATAAAGAGAAGTTAGTTTATTGCCGAGCTCAGGGGCCACCTCTACTGGCGCATATGAACTTTACCGTTCTTATTTTATCACATAATCAGAGGAAGTGGCTTTTTCTCATCTTCCGAATTTGTAACACATCACGCGGCTATATGAAGCAAGTAAATCGAACCTTTCTTTTGTTTTTTGTTTTGTTGTTTTTGTTGTTGTTGTTTTATTGATATAAGTACTATCCTAGATTTCACTTGCATTCTAACGGTTGTCAGCTGATGATTATATTCTAGCGTTAGTGCACATATAAATAGAATTTTAAGATGATAAAATATTCAAATTAACAAACGTCATTATATATTTTAAATAATAAATCCGTTGAATACTGCAACCACGTCTGATCTGGTACACCAACCAATAGCATATCCTTCTTAGACAAAGTGCAAAAAAGAGTTTCTAACCTAATAAGTTCCACACTATCTATCAAGCTCCATCTTCTGTCGCATCTGTGATTGTTCTTTTACGGAATGTGCATATATAAACTTATTGCATTCATGTGCAAAAATATTCCAACCAATAAATTACACACTTTCATTATAGAGGTCTCTAAATACAAATAGATTTTCTATGATTGTTTCTTTCGGCGGATCGCTTTCTTTGTAATTTCTGTCTAACTGCCAGTTTCCCCGAATGTGACAACCTTAAGAAATTTAAATATAATATAAACAAGCATCTGCTGTCGAAGTCTCCACCTCGATTGCATCAGTAAACCTAGTCTCTATCATACTAAGTCCTTATTTTTTCAATTGAAAACTTTATTTCGGGTAAATATAGATTTTATTAAAATTATAGTGTAGTATGTATTAAAAAATACGAACAATAACATGTTAACTTAAGTGCATTCGTGATATAAAATAGTCCTATGCTAAATAATGGCGATATTTCTAAAGTCGCTCAGAAAGGCTAACAAACATGAATTATAGAAATGGATTAAAATGAAAAGCCGGCGGGCGTATACGCTGTTGAATAATGCATCAAGAATAATTAGGAGTTTCTGATTCGAAAAAGTTTATAAAATATGGCAGTCAATAACACAAAAATCAATTATTCTTGATAAATAATAAAAAATAAAAGCAAAATTGATTTGAATCCCGGGAGAATTATAGAGAGTACGCGATTTTGTAAAAACACCCCCAACACTTACTATGTTTATACCTTATACCCAGCATCTAAAATCCAACCAGCTTTCATCATGGTAGAGTTGGTAGCAAGTGTCGAAGCTATGTCGGCTAGAAGTTCGAGTCCTGACAGGCTAGGCTCATGTAAGGGATTGTGAGGCCCAGTTAGAAAATTGATAATGGCCCCCTAGATGCAACAGTTGAAAATATTTTTTATATTTCGTGCAGTGTGGCACTTTAAGCCAAAATTAGCATTAATTCAACAGCCTTAAGCAATTTATTTGTGCCTATTATAATATCATTAAAATCACGCCTATCATAACATCATTAAAATCACGCCTATTATAATATCATTAAAATCACGCCAATTATAACATCATTAAAATCATGCCTATTATAACATCATTAAAATCATACCTATCATAACATCATTAAAATCACGCCTATTATAACATCATTAAAATCACGCTTATCGTAACATCATTAAAATCACGCTTATCGTAACATCATTAAAATCACGCCTATTATAACATCATTAAAATCACGGAAATCATAACGCTATTAAAATCACGCCTATCATAACATCATTAAAATCACGCCTATTATAACATCATCAAAATCACGCCTATTATAACATCATTAAAATCACGCCTATTATAACATCATTAAAATCACGCCTATCATAACATCATTAAAATCACGCCTATTATAACATCATTAAAATCACGCCTATTATAACATCATTAAAATAACGCCTATTATAACATCATTAAAATCACGCCTATCATAACATCATTAAAATCACGCCTATTATAACATCATTAAAATCACGCCTATTATAACATCATTAAAATCACGCCTATCATAACATCATTAAAATCACGCCTATTATAACATCATTAAAATCACGCCTATCATAACATCATTAAAATCACGCCTATTATAACATCATTAAAATCACGCCTATTATAACATCATTAAAATCACGCCTATTATAACATCATTAAAATCACGCCTATTATAACATCATTAAAATCACGCCTATCATAACATCATTAAAATCACGCCTATTATAACATCATTAAAATCACGCCTATTATAACATCATTAAAATCACGCCTATTATAACATCATTAAAATCACGCCTATTATAACATCATTAAAATCACGCCTATCATAACATCATTAAAATCACACCTATTATAACATCATTAAAATCACGCCTATTATAACATCATTAAAATCACGCCTATTATAACATCATTAAAATCACGCCTATTATAACATTATTAAAATCACGCCTATTATAACATCATTAAAATCACGCCTATCATAACATCATTAAAATCACGCCTATTATAACATCATAAAAATCACGCCTATTATAACATCATTAAAATCACGCCTATTATAACATTATTAAAATCACGCCTATCATAACATCATTAAAATCACGCCTATCATAACATCATTAAAATCACGCCTATCATAACATCATTAAAATCACGCCTATTATAACATCATTAAAATCACGTTCTCTGTAATTTCTTAGCCAGGATAATAATTTAAACAAAAAGCGTCATTCCTTCAGTTATGTTGTTTTTTTTTTTCACTTTGAAAGCCCTTGCTTACATACTTTAAAAAGTAAATCATGCGACTAAAAATTTAGCTGATTTGTTTAGATGCTCCCTTTGATTTTTACCTTCTTTCTCTAACTTGATAATAGCTTTTACACTGTCAATACGACACTCCCACCTTGTTTCACTTAGAGGCTTTACTGATAAACTGGGCACGTGTTTATTAAAAACTGCAGAACTCTTGGATGAAGCTAAGAACATTATCCCCCAAAATGATATTGTATCTGAGCAGCACTTGACTACATAACCAAGTAACAGGTTATAATTGTGGTAAGCAAACGGTACCGAAAATGCTCTTGGGTTATCCTGTAACAGCCGTACTTGGGTTTCAGATGTGCGACCTTTCATATAGCTGCTACTGTCATAACCTTGACCTCTAATTTCAGATTTAATTCGTTTAACAACGTTTTATATAAATTTTCTCCTGTGCTACTTTCAACCTGAATAAAATGTATGAAATGTCCATAAACACCTGACGGAGCCAATCAGAAATATATCGGATCGTTAAAGAAATTGGATGAGTGTGCATTTAACAGGTGGAATAACAAGAATGACAAGAATTATTTTTTGGATAGCACCTCTGTTTTTCATTTTCTGTTAACATTCCCTTTGCCAGTGTTCGTTTCTGGTTCCCACTTAAATACTTTAGACTATTACCTCTACCTCTACTTGTGTTCGCCATGGGATAAATACTTTTAACAGTTATAAACTGAAATGTAAAATACAAAAATGTTATTCGCGATAAAAACTCATAAAAGGTCTTTTCATGTGAAACAGACATGTAAATGCACACACATTGATTTCATATGATCTTATATTCATTTATCACAGTGTTTTTCTTTATCAAACTTGACAAAACAACAATATGCCAGCTTACACAACAGTAAAGGTGAAATGACTTGGTTTATGTGTAAAGTAACATAACGATAGTTATATATGGTGATGAACAGTTGACGTTTGGTTGCTATATCAACTGTGCAGATATCTGATATTATATGCAATTAAAAACTAGGCGGTTAACTCTAGGCCCATGCAATAACATGTACACTATTTGCATATCGTGTTAAACTACATACTTAGCTGTCTAGCTTATTATTTTTTGTCTGAGATAATAACATTACCAACTTTATGAATGGCATATAGTTTCAAATTAAAACATCATGTGTGTGCGGGGCTTTTTGAGGAACGAAGCCCAATTTGGCCAAATTTGTCAAATAAATTTACAACCAGCCCTGCTGACAGGGCAACGCATGGTGGACTAAAAGGGGTATTAGGAAGCCAGCTCTGCTAAAAAAATACAGAAACAGTCGACATTTGTTTGGAGTGAAAATGCTATAATAATATATGAAAAAAAATACTTAAATAACTTTGATTTGTAACTTAATTTGATTGGGCTCAAATCCTAACACAGACGATTTGAAGGCTAGTATTTTATACAACCATACGATTTTTTAGTAGCACCATCTATATGCAAAGTCTAGAAATTATATATTTAATTATATATTTTATATACAGAATTTACTTCTAAAATAGTCAAAAGATCGTTAAAAATTTTTAACCATAGCTGTTATGCGTAATGTGGGTTATATTTATTTTAAGTTAGTTTTATGTAAAGGAAGACACATGTGGTGGAAGCCCTTAATAAAATTTGAAATTCTTTTAATTTTTATTGATTTTTAACAATATGTTTGTATTAATTAAGAAATATTTCTAAAATTTCAGGTTTATTTTGAAATATTTTTTAAATGTATGGGGAAAACCTCACATTTAAAAACTGAAATATTTTAGATTTGCATTGCATTTAATCCATAGTTAATAATGACACACAATTCATTGATTCCAATTTTTCTCATATTTTTAACTTTAGCTTTAAATTTTAACTTTAGCTTTAAATTTGACACATTTCTTAAAATCAAAAATGTATTAGATTGTAATCTGAATTCCAAAAAGGATTCTATGCATAAAATTGAAATGCGTTATTTATTCATTTTAATTTCTGCAAAAGGGGACATAAAAGTGGTGCAAAATTGTTATGCTCGTGAAATCAATTTTACCAGTTCTTATATTAAACTATTTTTTTACCTTGAAGTAATATGGGTTTTTTTTTTTTTGTATTTTTTTTTTTTTGTGCGTCATTTTTTTTTTTTTTTTTTTAGCTGTTTACATCAAATAGTTTCATGTATTTCCTGGAGCGATTTCCATAAAATTAAATGATTAAATAAACATAAAGGATTCATTTTAAAATGACATTTTTCCGTGCAGATCCAATGGAGACATCTAACCAATATCATATCTCGTTTGTTTATATTTTTCGTTACTAAAATTTGTCGTTTACATAATAATTATTGACATCAAGTCATTAGAAATCCAATTCATATCTTACACCGGATTGCAACGGGCCTAACGCTTGCAATTAGCCGTCAAATCCATTTAGTTTCAAGTCTTAAACTGCTAAAGATGTGCATAACACGTTTAACCTTTCTTTATATCAACTGTCATTATATATTTCACTCTTGCACTAGTGAGACTTTATAAGAATTTTATGATCGTTTCTCCATAATTCTGTATAATTTTCTGTTAATACTAGTATCACTAAGATAATATATGCAAGCAGGTTCAATACCATTAAGAAACATCACTCATTTTTCTGAAAAAAATAATTGTAATTTTCAGGTAAATATTTATAAATAAATAAAACGTAAATGTCTTTACTTAATTTTTATTCTACCAGGCCGTCCGGCGTTACCCGATCGTAAAATACGCTCTTATATGAGATTTTAATTCATGCAAATTTCGTATTTTTTATTATGGAGCAAATTCTATACTGATTATTATATTTTACCCACCATATATTGTAATGATTTCAAAAATTAAACAAAAGTGGCTTTCATGTCATCAGCTGGAATCGAAACCAGCAATAGTTTTCAGGTAGTGACTCATCCTGCGTCGTTGCCGTCTGCGTTATCGCCAGAGGGATGAAAATGCTAAAAATTAAGCGACTTTAAACAAAAATTGTTTATGTATGCATGCTCAGAATATAGAAGATTTAGTCCTGTTTTTAGTCCTGTTTTTTTTATTTTATTTTTTTTTTTTTGTCCTTCGACAAAGGGAAGGTGGACTTGTAAATTCACCCTTTTCCTTCGTCCGTTCGTCTGTCCGCACTTTTCTCAATAACTACGCCTTGGAATTTTTTAAAATTTTGCCCAAACATTAAAAATGATATCAGTAAAACAGTACTAGAACGGATTTTCCCGGAAAACTCCGGTTACCCCCTAGGGGTACCTTTCGGGTTAAAATGGCTAAACTTGACACTTCTGTGCTTATTACAAAAAATTGATGCCTTGGATTTTTATAAAATTTTCTGAAAAGTTGTCACTAACTGATTTCTATATAACCTTGTTTGTCTATACTTCGCGATAACTTTTGGGTGTGCCCCAAGGGTTCTTTTAGGGCTAATAAAATCACTTCATTTTTGGGACTATATTATCATATTTGTCCAAAATTTTCTGTGTATGTTTATTTAGCAGTTTTGCATGGTGCTGAATTCAAATTTAAATATGTTTAGGCCTTGGGGACTTTTGGGGCTAAATGAGGGGGGCGGCTTAGTTATTTATTTCTTTTCTTTTTTTTTTGCATGGTGCAGAACTCAAATTTACATATGTTAAGGTCTTGGGGACTTCTAGGGCTAAATGGGGTAGAGGAAATGATGGATTTAGTCATTTTTTTTTAAATTTTTTTTGCATGGCGCAGAACTCAAACTGAACTTAACTTAAAACTGCACCGTTTGTTCATTTTCACCAGAATTTGACGTCTCATGGGCACTTTTGGGGTTAACTGGGGTTGTTGATTTTGGTAGTCAATTTTTCTTTCTCATTCACTGTACACTTACGGAGGACCAACCATGCTTCACTTGTTTCAATTTTGATCCCTTAGTAAATATTCTAACAGGTTAAAAACTAAATCGAAAGTGTTCCAGAGGTCCAAATACCATGTATATATCAAATGTCAAGTCTGTAGACCAAATATTCAGAGAGGGGTAGGATAGTAACGTTTCGCACACATACACTCAAGGCCATGTTTACACACACACACATATATATATATACATATATATATATATATATATATATATATATATATATGTATATAAACATGTCCTTGTGCTACAACGTTTCCATCCTAAATTCTACGAAATAATGCGCACGATGTAGAAAGTATGCATGAAAATAATTAAGCGTGATAGTTAAATGAAACAATATAAGAAATATAAAAAAATGAATAATTGATTAATGAAAGCTCGTTTTCTAAAGAAATATGCAAATTAGTTAACCTTCATGAAGTTGTTCGCATATCCGTGACTGAAGTTCGTTTAATTTTTTTTTTTTAAATAGAAAACGTAGGCTTTTAATATCAATGTTAGAGCGGGAAAATGTCAACCTTTTAGGTATATAGATTTTTAAATCATATCAATTTATTTTTTAAATAATGATTTTTTTCCGTTTCTCACCGTAAAAAAAAAAAATGACTATCAGCTAAATATTCTTCAACTCGATAAACGAATGTCACCTTTATAAAATATATATTTTAAGTGTAACTGTTTTTTTGTCGACGGTACGATATAATTCGATTTTGGAACAAATCGTTTTGAAAGAGCTAAAGTCGAAAGAATTTAACTTATTGAGATCAGATTAATCACTAATCATAAGTTTTGCTAATCAGATGACCTCAGTTTTTAATGAAGGTGAAAGGTGATACCGTACGTACTAACATGAACTGTCTTAGCGTATTTTTATTTTTGACCGGTAACAGCTTATTAAGACCCATAAGAAACTTGATGATAAGAATCAATTTAACGTGAAACATTTACTATGAAAAGATTGATAGCAACAGACAAAAATTACTTTTAAATACTATTCAACAAATATTTATTTATACTATATTTAAAGACAACTATATGTAGTCAGCAAGAAAGCATTCGCGTGGAACTGTATTCTATAAATATAATGTTCTTTGAAAAAAATCTCTGTTCCATTTTGTTTTAGTTAAACAGGAAGAAACGGAAGCTGTTTGCAATGGTTGTAACGAAATATACGGAGTGGAGTTTTTAGATCATGCTGCTAGTAAATATTTTCTGTCGTATTGTGTACTTGATTTTGGTAGTCAAGCTGGTTCTGCAAAGAGGATGATAGTGATTACGAGTTCAGACAAACCAACCGTCACCATTTGTGTACATAAAACATTCTGTTTACTCCTCAATGGATGATTTTTGCATATATTTTCATCAGGTAAACGGCTCGAAACACGTGATAATCATGGAGTTCGCTCATTATTTCGAAAAACATAGACAATTCTGAATCAAGTTTCGTATGTAAGACGGATTGTTTTGTGTCTGAATTTTAAAAAATCTAAAATATAGCCTTATAAATATAGATGCCACAACGTTTCGCTTATGTGAAAGCAAATTTAATTAATTAGTTTATCCCCCGCCCCCAAAAATGTATTATTTATTTTTCGTCTTTTTAGTAATTTTATATGATCAGGAAGAAAAATGCGTATTTTACAGCTGCAAAATCAGGCAATCGTCTTCAGACTATTTTCCCCCATATTTCCGCTAAAATTAATGATCAGTGTCTTCTATCAAATATTTATGAGAGATCATTCTAATTAATTTGTAATTAATAATATATTACTTTTTTCCGAATATTCCCCGCTGAATAAGAGATTGATTTATCGTTATGCAAATGAAGTTTGATAAAATCATAAATGGTCGATATCATAACGATATTATAAATGAATCTATAGGATTATATTAAAATAGATTCTATAAAAATGGGGTAAATATTTTATTCTACTAGGTCAGATTCACAAGAAAATGATGTTTTAAATCCAATATTGAAGTTTCATATGAATGGTGCATTATTCGATGTTATTGCCAATTCTAAAAAGATATTTTTATATATTGTCGTAATTCTAACGAGAAACTATTTTAATTCTTCCGAATAAAAAATACATTTCATGATAAAAATGCATTTAATGAATTTTATTGTGCTTTATTCCACAATTGTTCAAAACGTATTTGATTATTGATATTAAAACAACAACAACAAAAATAATAATAAATATAAAATAATAATAATGATAATAATAATGATAATAATAATAATAATAATAATAATAATAATAATAATAATAATAATAATAATAATAATAATAATAATAATAATAATTGCATTTTAATTTTTAATTGTTATTTTATTTTATATTTAATTTTTTTCTGTTACAACAAGATTTTGCTGTTAAAACATTACGTTTTTTTTGGGGGGACGCTAAAATATTTTTAAGGTCGATAAAAATGTTTTGCTATGATATTTAGCCATAAAGTATCATCAGCTGAGATTCAGTTCGGCTATCCTCCTCCTTTACCTCTCACCAATACCCACATTACGTTAAGCCACCTATATGTAAGGTTTGCAGCCATTTAAGATGTAAGCAAGGGAAACGGCCTGATCCTAAAAAATGCCTACTTATAAAATGAATAGGGGAACATAACATTTAGTACCCACTGGAAATTTCGAGAAAAAATTATACTAAATGGTTACTTGTAATATATATATATATATATATATATATATATATATATATATATATATAGAGAGAGAGAGAGAGAGAGAGAGAGAGAGAGATAGATAGATAGATAGATAGATAGATAGATAGATATGTGTGTATAGATATATTACGTGTATACCCTGTCAGTAAACATATAGTTGGGGTCTACGTTTTTATGACGATAGTTCTTGATATATTAAATGGTTTGGATAGAGTTTATCACAAAGGTTTATAATATTAGGAAAGATGTCCTCAAACATCAAACCATTTCTCTCTGATAAGCATACTAAAGTAGTCTCGCTCAAACTTTCTTTCTTGTCATTTCAGACGACGTTAGCGTTTATGGCAGCACTTCGAATAGTATTTCTGATGAATATCGTGCCGATTTTCTCTCGCTAAACTAGAATAAATGACAGAATAAAGGAAAATGTGACTTTTAAAGTATCTAAAACCAAGTTATTCTCTTTTCACCGTCAACGCTCCGATCTCCGTTTTGCCTCAATTAAAATGGATAACGCACTTCTTTAGGAATATGTCTGCTTTAATCAGCTGTTACGATTTGAAATCCATAATTGAAATAAATGATGTACATAAATTCATTAGCCGCATGTCTAAATCTGGAAAGGTTTTACTCAATGCACTCTTTCCTGGTTTATAGAGTAAAAATCGACTTCCCAAGCTTGTATTAAGTGACTTCTATTCTTCCATAATAACCATCAATTTTATGTCCACATAAAAAGAAAGGAAGATCCTGGCAGTGCGGGTAGAAGATGAGTACTTACTGTAAATATTTTACAAGGGAAAACAACTGTCATAAAAAGTATAAAGCAGAAAACAGCTAGCAATGTCTTTTCTGTAAAAGATCATTCATTCATTTCGTATGAATGATTGATTGGTTGGTTGTTTTTGTTTTACGGCATATCAACCCTTTTCAGGTTATTTAATGCCGAACCCAAAACTTTGGAAGAAAATTTTTTTAATAGAATATATTTGTTGTTTTCAAGTCAGTTTCTATTTAACCCATAGCTGGGAGCCTAACAGGTACTACCACTCCGGGTCAGAGGGGACCTGGGAGCAATTAAAGGATTGCTCCACACTGCCCAAAGCCCACAAGCTGGGGCCTCACCACTGGATATAGTTTAAGGTCATATCCAAGACCACCGTATGAATGAGATGATTCCATTGTTGGTATTGGTCATACAAGTAAATGAAAGTGGTTCAGTGAATGAGAGCATATACTGATAACTTGAGTGTGCAAAGTTCGAATCCAGCACGTCCACGGAGACACATTTACTTAGGATGTTGGCAACCTTCATGTAGTCCCTCCTATAAACACGCTATATATTTCTAGAAAGAATACTAACAGAGTTTCTTTCTAAATATCTTCGATCTATAAAGCACGTGATAATAAATAGATGTCTTATTTGAATAAAATTTTATCTATTCTATATATTTTTACAATACGCTTATATTGTTCGTTATCCAGCTGACAATTTTGCCCACCACTCTCTTCAAGTGGCTTTTAGTCTTAGTAGATGATCACTCATTAATATTAAAAAAAACGATAAACGAAGGAGGCAATAATTCTGTAAATGCAAATAACAAAATCACCTGCCTTATATAGCTCAATAAAACAAGGTGGCAATTGTATAGAGCATATAGTAAATAATAATAATAATAATAATAATAATAATAATAATAATAATAATAATAATAAAGAGTCACATTACCTGAAAGTACTTCTTTTAAACTCCTCGACCTAGCGTTCACATGAACAGATACGTTGAGAGCATTGCTAAAGCTGCTGCAAAGAAGGTGGGCTCCCTCTACCGTGCTAGAAAGTTACTAACGCCTGAAAGTATCTTGTACCTCTATACGGCAACCATTCGCCCATGTATGGAGTACCGTTGTCATATTTGGGCTGGCGCATCTGCTACTAACAATTCACTCCTGGACAGGGTTCAAAAGAGAGTCGCCAACTCGATAGGCCCTGAACTATTATCTAAGCTTCAGCATCTGTCTCATCGACGAGATGTTGCATCCCTCTGCCTGTTCTACAAGTATTTTAGTTATGAATGCTTTGACGAACTACAAGCACTTGTACCCCCTCGACGTAAATACTCCCGACAAACAAAGTAGATATCTCTAGGTATAAGAACGCCTTTTACTCCAATAGTTTCTTTCCCAGAACTGCTAGACTTTGGAACTCCTTTCCGAGATTCTGTTTTCCCAACTGTACAGACACGCAGAGGTTCAAGTGTAATGTGAACAGACATCTCGCTGCTTATCTCCCTTCATAATGTCCCTGCAACTTATGTCCCCCGATAGTAGCCCTCTTACTTCAAAGTGGCACTGTGCCTTGTTTGGGGTGAAAATTAAAATATCATGATTAAGCGTATTTTACAACCGGGCAACGCCGGGCAACTCCTGGCAACACCGGGCGTCCAGCTAGTGTTTTATATATCAGCTTGTCAATGTGTTTGTTATAAACTGTTGGCATCTGAATTGAGTGAAAATACCCCCTTTGACAATACTAGTATCATATTCTACGCTGCAGGCATCAAGAGAGACACAGTTTTCATTTTCAAAGAAAAGGATTCGTTTTATTGTACAGATAGTCAGTGCATTCTTATCATGCTTGGAGTTCCCCAGTTGAAATCAAAGATCCTGTGATTGTTCATTATCAACAGCATGCCCACTCTTTGTAGGGACGTGGTAATGTCAGAACGCTCTGACTCCTATCAAAGCCATTCAGACCAGAGAGTTTTAGCATCAAGCAATATAAGCAACTCGATAACGGGATTCTGATCAAAATTCTGTAGGAGTTGTCATCAGAACCCATCATCCTTTTGTCGTCTTTGCCTCCAAAAAATACGTAGTTGGTTCGGGCTGAACGATTATTATTATGATCATTATTGATATTTGTAAAAATAGAAACAATAAGAAAATAATGTTATCTAGGCGAAAGGTATTTTAGGATAACATCATTATGTTAAAATAGTTCCCAAATATGTTAACTTTGTGAAAAAAATGTTAACTAAGAAAAACAACATACGTGAAAGTTGAATCATCCAATTGTGTCTTTGGTCACGTGGAATTAATGACGTCACGAGATAGTTTGAGAGACACCTAGAATTAGTGAAGAGTTGGCAGTCAGAGAGGAGAGTTCACAATCGTTAATCAGAAGGAGAGAAATGGCCCACTGATTGGATTGGCTCCGAGCAGGAGAGATTTTCGGAAAATATCGATAATAGAAATCTAGGACCAGAGTTGTAGTTTTCCAAGGAAGAAACATCCTGAATAAAGTTGCTGAAAAGACCAGAGATTTGTGATTCATTTGGATAGATCTTCTTTGCAGCTTTCCGTCAAACAAGATCGAAAAAGTATGTTTCCCCATTTGTCCATGTTAACGCTCTAAAGAGAACTGTTATACGTCCCTTTTTTTTATATTACATTGTTATATGTCCTCTTCACCCTCTCATCACAAGATAATCAAATATATTGGCACGTAAATAGATATATATATACACCAGAAGATAATATATACTCATAAATCTATACAGTCCCACCATATTGCAAATTAATTGAGTGAAGGCAATAATGTGGCTATTATGGTATTCCTCTGTCTGTTTCGGCTTAAACATTCACAATTTCGCAAACAATTTTGTGTTTTCAAAGGAAAGCACTGCAATCCTGTAGGTAAACTAAACAGCTGTTACCTTCTCTTCCTACCCCACCTCCTCCTCAACAACAACAATAACAATCTCAGCCACCGATCAGTAAAACATATTTTACTTCACAACGAACGTGCATATAGTTCAATTTAAAGTCATTGATTCTTTTAACATTCACTCAATTAGAAAACAATTTTAACACATAAAAATCGACTTCAGAAAAAAAGAGCTAATACTATTACCGACTTGTAAACTATTTAGTCAGAATACCAAATTTAAACATTACCAGGTTTATAGAAACCTGGCCTTGTTGATATAAACGAAAGTCATTTTCTGATTTATCGTTTCAATATTATCATAAATCGTTTGGAACATTTATTACAACAGCAAACTAAAGATAAATAGTGAAGAAAAAAAGAAATAAAGAAATGTTACCAAAAGCATAAGCTCATTTTCTACGTTACCTCCATATCGACCCTGGAAAATCGCTCAATCGAAAATGTAAAAAAAAATACTGATAGAAACACACCCAATAGATGTCACCAATTGTGTTAAAATCTAATGTTATCTCGGTATTTTGTTTTATTTTGTATTTTTGAACGATTATCGAGGCTCCAAACGCGCGGAAATGACACCGTCATCTGTATTGTTCTTAGTCGACCTATACTACTTTTTGTTTTTAAATAGAAAACACTTTAAAATAAGTTAAAACACAGAATATTTATCCTAGTACGAAGAAGAGTAATTTTGCACACCTTTAATAACATTTATTTTTGGTATATTTATTTTGTCACCTCTTTTTTTTTTTTTGTTTTGTTAACTGTTGTAATAAATCCGAATCATTTCAAGTTTGCCAGTCTATCACGCTTAAATTTTTAATTTGTGTCGGTTTGTCATCTTACTCTTATGATACCAGATCAGGTTGTCTAAAAACAGCGGCTTTCTGGCCTAAAATGCACCAAACATTGATGATATTGTTTTGTGGTTTTCATTTTTTCTTTACAAAACTCAGTCATGCTCTGCAAAATCAAAAACGAAAACTAATAACTTTTCACTACAAAACAACTAAACCAAAAACCATGATACAATATTTGAAGGTAGAAAGAACATGAAGCATGAATATTTTTTTTCCCAAAATTACTGGATTCAACATTATATGAATCGTAAAGGGTTGATATGCCGTAAAACAAAACAACCAAACACATTATGAATAAATATTTGAAGCACTGATACAACTACGTCCTTAACTCCTTCTCTATTTATTTATTAGTATTAATATATGTCCTCGGATAACATGACAAACAAACCAACATCATGACCAACAGACGCACAGATTTATTAAATGTATAAATAGGGTGTTTCACTCTCTATTGGTATATACGTGTTTTTTTACTCTCTCTCTATTTCTCTATCCATCTATCCATCTATTTATCTATCTATATCTATTTGTATTTTTCTTCATACTGCCAGTATTCAACCACCTCATTGTATGTAATGAGTTAAAAATAAATATATCTGTGATTTTAAGGCAATAATAATTGAAATTATTTTTTCTATATGCAATATTTTAAAAAGTGAAACGCATTTACAATGAAGTAAGGAATATATTATGCGTAGGTTTTATTAACAAATATCCAGTACATGAACAAGAAAAATCAAGATAAAAATTTAAAACATCCAAATATAGAGAAATTAAAAGATGGCAAATTATGCCCTCGCGAAGCGAATACGCCTATTAGATTAGATAGACAAAAGTAGTGGAAAACATTTTGTTTCTTGACGCTTTTGCGCTTGCGCAATATATATATATATATATATATATATATATATATATATATATATATATATATATATATATATATATATATATACAACGAAATCCCGTGATACGGTATTAATATGTTCCGGAGTTGGGATGGTAAGGTAAAATCGCCGTATGGCAGAGCCTAAGCCAAATTTTATACAGTACATATTAAAAATGTGTAACAAAATACAATAAATTTTATAATACACATGTATATGATGTATATGAGCAAATAATATTATAAATAGCATCATAAAGCGGGGAAAACACCGTAACCAGGGGCCGGAAAAAAAACATCGTATTCCACATTGAAACCTGAAAAACTGTATTCCGAGGTCGCCGAATCCCGGGGTTCTACTGTATATATATATATATATATATATATATATATATATATATATATATATATATATATATATATATATATATATATATATTAATATGTATTATATATATATATATTATGTCATAATATCTCTACCAAATTGCTCATTTTTTTATTTATTTACAGTTGACAATTCATTTGAAAGTATCTGAACGAAACTTTAATCGAAGTCATGAAACATTAACCATTACATGTTAGTTGAGAGAACTACAAACATTCAAAAAGGCAGAGATTAAAAAAAGACAACGTACAAAAGTTAAAACCATACATGTAGAATTTACTTTGCAAAACAGTACAGAACGTCTTGCATCTGTTATATTTACAACTATATGTTTTATTCTCATTGAAAAACGAATCTATTTCTATTTCTACATAAGGCCTTCAATATAATAATCTGAAAATGGCTGATATTCCGTAACACAAAAATATAGAAAAAAAAAAACTGTCATCTTGCAATTTCAAATATCAATTTCAAAGTCTTGAATCGATTGGTCTCACTGAACGCGCTTTATAAAATAATTGCATCTTGCAAATATCTTCGTATTGGAATGTATTCCTATCCTGGTTTGTTATTTAATGCTGTAAATGTAAAGTCTCTTTAAATTTATACAATGATGTGTATAATCCCGTACGTTATCTTTGCTTAATTATTTATGAACCATTTTTATTATCTATTCGTTTTGTCTCTTCCCGGAATGACATAGAATTGCGTTCATATCGCTGTCATCAATCTGGCATAGCAGGGTTCATTTAAACGCATCTTAAATGAATTCCATTTCCCATCTAACATTGCTTATGGTTTTCAATAAATTTCTATCAATCACAATAAGTGTCATAAATTTAAGTGCCTTTCCCGAGAGCAAAGTTTGACTCGTGGCCAGTTTCTAACGTGACGAAATCCATTTTTGCAAATAACAAAGCATTGGATTGGGTCTGAGATAAAAATTGCTCCAGGATAGAAGATTTTCCATTTACTTCTCAGAGGAGTGTAGCTAACACTGATATTACACATTAAGTTCAGTACGAAATCATTGCTTTTAATGATCAAATAGCTATTTATATAACAGGGATATAGACGGAGAGTTGCATTTCTGATATTTTTTACATGAGGATTGAGTATTCGTATCATTTCGATTCTTCGGATTACAGTTCTAACCTTGAATGTTAAGTTCACAACGTTTCTGTCGATGTAACTACCGTACAGATTCTCGAGTTCAACATAGAGGTTCCTGAGATTGACATAAATATTCCCGAGTTCAACAAAATACGCCTGAAGAGGCTCTACGGTAACGTCGATTAAAACGTTGTGCAAATAACATTCAAGATGAGAATAGCTGTCTGAAGAATCGAAATAATTCGAGGTACACAGAGTTTAAGGCGAATAAATATAATCATAGTGCCAGAGAGAGAGAGAGAGAGAGAGAGAGAGAGAGATACAGACAGAGAGGGAGAGAGAGAGAAAGAAAGATAAAGAGAGAGAGAAAGAAATATACATCAAATGATATATTCAGACATAGATAAAGAAATAAAGAAATATAAAGACATAGAGATAGTCAAAGAGTATGGGAGTAAGGAGAGAAAAGAGAAAAGCAGATATATCGAAATTTATATATATATATATATAAAATATATTTTAGTCATCGACATACAGTCCTGTTTCGTTGTTTCACAACTCATCAGTGCCGCTAGACTAACACCTATTGAAAGCCGAGGATCGAACCTAGAACCGTCGTGATGACAGTCGGCAGTTCTACCCGCTGACTATGGAAGCGGTGGCCGCAATTAATCTGTCCGAATGTTTATTTAAATAAACATTCGTCCGCCACTCGTAAAGTGCTCAAACGTATGTTTGTAAACAAATCGCGAGCTTCGCATTCTTTCAGCTAAATTAAGTAGCGAGTGAGATTATTTACGATAGTGCTCAACCCAAGAGGGGGGCTTATATATATATATATATATATATATATATATATATATATATATATATATATATATATATATATATATGAGCAACCAGTTAATAAAACATGTTAAAAACACTTTGAAATGGGTTAAAAACATATTTAATCTTAAAAGGAAACACTAGATTAGTGGATAGTCCTTAATCCGCGGAGTTTTGATGAAATACTTTCCTTCTCATCAGAGGGTAGGAATTAGCAAAATGCGGGATTGGATTTTTGCATACAAAAGTATTCGATGAAGCAACGAGTAAGTCAAAGATCTTACTTGAAAACAAAAAAAGTGAAGACTTACTCGTTGTTTTATCAAATACTTTTGCATGCAAAATCCGATCCCGCATTTTGCTAATTCCTACCCTCTGATGAGAAGGAAAGTTTTTCTTCGAAACTGCGCTGATTAAGGACTATCCACTAATCTAGTGTTTCCTTTTCAAAATTAAATATGTTTTTAACTCATTTCAAAGTGTTTTAACATGTTTTATTAACTGTTGGCTCGTATTATAAGCTCTATCTCCTATTTGGTTTTATCGAGCTTTTACATCTGGCTGAGATAACTTTATAAATATTAATTCTGTAATATTTATAATACACTTTAATTTTACCATCATTGATCATTTTGGTAAATTTAATTGTAATTTTTATTTTATTTTATATATATATATATATATATATATATATATATATATATATATATATATATATATATATATATATATATATATAAATGGAAGGGGGCAACTATCCTTGTAAAACTGATCCGATCACTGGAAATTTACGTCATGCCAGGGTTACAAGGAAACAAGATCTGTTTAACAGTCAGACTGACGATAATGAATGAATGGTTTTTACAAAAGGAATTAGAAAACTTGAAAAAATGCATTGAAAAATAGAAGACCGAAGAACATGATTTGTATTTAAAATTATTCAATATTTAATTTAAAAAAAAAAAGAATTAATGAATGTTGTTTCTTCGTTAGAAAAAAACTTGTCCTTGTTTTACGGTTTTAAAGACTAGAATTCGTTTTTCGATTCGAAACTAAATATTACTCAATATTGACAAACAAGGATTAGGTATATAAAATTAAGTATGTTTAAAACAGAAAACAATTACATGCTGCAAAAGAACTGAATCGTGAATTTAGGGAATAAACAGACAAATTAAAACAGGAGATAATTAATTTTTAAAAATGAAATGTAACGATAAATGATTTTTTATGAAATCAAACTATTATAAATAATTTTTTAATGATATCGAACGAAGAATATTTTTTTAAATGAAATCGGATGATGAATAATTTTTAAAAACATAAATAATGATAATACAACAACTTTCTGATAGAAATGATAAGTATATATTATTTAATATATATATATATGATAGAAATAATAAGTATATATTATTTAATATATATATGATAGAAATAATAAGTATATATTATTTAATATATATATGATAGAAATTATAAGTATATATTATTTAATATATATATGATAGAAATAATATATATATATTATTTAATATATATATATTATTTAATATATATATATTATTTAATATATATATATGATAGAAATAATAAATATGTATTATTTATATATATATATGATAGAAATAATAAGTATGTATTATTTAATTTGAATTCATTATTGAGATGAATATTATTTATTAATTTATTTATTGCGGACAATTAAAAAAAATCCAACCTTGATCGCCCTTCGGGGCTCCTGGCGCAGTGGATAGAGACGTTGAATCTCTACGGTTCCAGGTGAGAATTGTCTGAAGATAGCGGTTTCAATCCTACCCAAAGCCATCCAGAGGCTTACTTGGCCAAAACGTGGTGAGACAACAACAACTATGGAAAGCAGTAATTGCTGAGGATGCAGTTAGGAGATTCGGAGTTCCTGTCCCGTCGCGGTTACCACCTGATGAAGGCCAGAGGTATAGTTGGCCGAAACGTCGTGAAACAACAACTAAAAAAGACGAGGATAATAGTCCGCAATAAAATAAAATTAAGAAATAATAAGCTTGTAGCAATCGTTTAATACACACTAAAGCAAAATATAGAAATAAGTTTTCACGGAACTCAATGAATAAAAAAAATAATAAATTAAAGACTTTACGCTACAAAAAATATTTATTAGGATATTAGACCAAAAATGTAAAAATTTTTCTTTAACAAGTTTTAAAATTAAAACAAGGATAATTTTAATTTTCATCTTAATGACTAAAAATAAAATTTGTAGGTCATTCTTATAAAATATACAGTTTAAAAGGCGTAATATTATCAAGAAAAAAAATTGTAAAATATGTTATCTAAATATATAAAGTAGTAGTGTTTGTGTGTCTGTGTGTGTTTGTGTGTGTGTCTGTGCGTGTGTGTTTGTGTGTGTGAGAGTGTGTGTTTTTGTGTGTGTTTGTGTGTGTATGTGTGTGTATGTGTTTGTATGTAAAACTCTCCTACATCCCACACCACTGGCTTGATGATGGTCCCCCACCTAAGATGGAACGCATCATTTTCGAAAGTAAAGATCAAAGGTCGCGGTAATAACCTACAGATATATACTCTCCTACAGCCCACACTACTTGACTGATTATGACAAAGTCTAATATAATGATGGTCTCCGACCTTGAAATAGAGCACATCATTTTTGAAAGTAAAGTCTAACGGTTAAGGTCACATTGTAATTCTTTGTAATGTTTAAATTTTATGTGCAACAAGGTAAGTGTCAACCTTGAAATAACCTATGTGCTTTACAGTACACGGTTGGATTTAAGTGACTTCCGGAAGTGATTTAAACATTTGAAACACCTTATGCAATAGTTGCTCTCACAAAAGCATACAAAAAAGTACAGCAAAGTCTCACGCTAAAGGGCGTATATTTTTAGTAATATATATATATATATATATATATATATATATATACATATGTATATATATGTATATATATATGTGTATAAATGTATATATATGTATATATATATATATATATATATATATATGTACATATTATTTCTATGTGAAACTGGAATAGGGCCGACCACTTCCCTAGATGAGTTCATAATTAATGGATACTCCAATTTAACAGCTAAATCTGACTCCCAAGATCGCCATGGGCATGGAATATGTGCCTACATTAAGGATGGCTTCCCATGTGGCAGGGATATCTCTAGAGAATATCCTAATTTACCCTATATGTGCTTCAGGGTTGCACTTGCTAACACCACTGTATTTATATTTGCCCTCTATAGGCCCCACAACAGCGGAGTTACTATCTTTAAGAGCATATCTGAGAAAATAGATCACATACTGTCTTCACATCCCTCGGCTAACATCCACATCTGTGGTGACTTCAACGTCCATAACGTGGAATGGCTGACCCATTCAAATAAGACAGATGATGAGGGGAGGGTTTGTCATGATTTTGCCATTGCTTATGACCTCACTCAGATTGTTCGCGAACCCACCCGTGTGCCCGATACACCCAATCAATATGCAAGCCTCTTAGACCTTTTTCTTTCAACTTCCCCTGAGCTATGTTCATGTACCGTTCATTCTCCTTTAGGATCCTCCGACCACTCCGTCGTATCAGTTAAGATAAAAACAAAATGTAAGAAGCCATCAGACGTACCCCTCTACCGTACTGTATACCGATTCTCTATGGCTGACTGGGATAGCTTCCGTACATTCATATCTGATTTACCTCTGCACTCCATGTTTAAAAAGGAAGTGTCCTCTATAGTATCAGATCTGACCGAATGGTTAATTGTAGGCATAGACCAATTCATACCATCTAAAAAATTCCAACAAAAACCTAACAGCCAGCCATGGTTCTCCCCAGAATGTGCTGCTGCTATCGCGCACAGAAATCACTTTTTCCATAACTACCAACGTAATAGATGCACTGAGACTAAAGCTGCTTTCAGGACTGCCAGCAACCACTGTAAAAGAGTAATAAAAAAATGCAAGAGAGCTATATGCCCAGTCTGTTAAATCCAAGGTAGCTGATCAGCGGCTTCGTTCCCACCAGTTTTGGCAAATAACAAATAGGATCTTGAACAGAAGTGTGCGTTCTATCCCAACCATTATCAATGGACCAGAGGTTATCTCGTCAGCGTCAGACAAGGCCTAACTATTTGCAAAGAACTTTGCAGCTAATTCTACCCTATGCGACGAAGGCCATCAACTCCCCATATTTCCTCCTATAACACAGAACAAGCTAGGTAACATACAAATATCCGTGCATGAGGTCGCCAAGCTAATAAAAAACCTAGATTCCAGTAAAGCAACTGGCCCTGATGGCATCCCAATTATAGTGTTAAAAAAGCTTCAACCAGAACTTTCTCCCATACTTACGAAACTATTTAAGCGCTGCCTTAAGGAGAAGTGCTTTCCGACCCCCTGGAAGACCTCCTCAGTTTGCCCTGTATTTAAGAATTCAGGTGATAAGTCATCTCCCTCTCAATACAGACCAATAAGTCTTCTCTGTGTTATGAGTAAGTTACTGGAATCAATATTAAATAGAGAAATAGTCAACTACCTCAGCAGGAATAACCTTCTTAGTGACACACAATATGGTTTCCGCTCTGCAAGATCTACCGCAGATGTGCTGACGGTTATATCCCACAGGATTAGTGAATCTCTTGACAAAGGCTTCCTTTCTAGGGCAATTGCTCTCGACATATCAAAGGCCTTTAACAAAGTATGGCATAAGGGTCTACTTCACAAGATTTCCAGCTACGGTATAACTGGAAATGTTTTCTCAATCATTAAATCATTTCTCTCTGATAGGCTCATAAGAGTAGTGGTAGATGGACAAAAATCGGAGGCCTGCAATATAAATGCTGGAGTCCCTCAGGGGTCAATCCTGGGCCCAACTCTCTTCCTGATCTACATCAATGACCTCCCTAAACACATACTTAAATCATTCGTTGACATCTATGCTGATGACACGACCATCTACGGCAACACCTCAAAGGCTGTAAATGACGAAGTTCTCTCGGATTCTCTCTCCTCTGATCTCGAGCGCGTGGTTCAGTGGGGGAAGATGTGGCTAGTTACCTTTAATGCGTCCAAAACCAAACTCCTATCCTTACATCATCAACGCTCTGATCCCCAGCTGGCATCAATTGTGATGGATGGCTCTCGTCTGGGTGAGGCCCCGTGTTTTGACAAGCTTCTGGGTTTGACCTTTACTCCTGATCTGAAATGGAACACGTACATCAAGTCTGTTGCCAAGGTCGCAGGAAATATGGTGGGATCCTTCTACCGCTCCAGAAGATATCTCACTACTGATGCAATTCTCTATCTATATAAAAGCCAAGTACGGCCAAGGATGGAATACTGTTGCCATATCTGGGCAGGAGCTGCCAAAAACAGCCTATCATGCCTTGACAGAGTACAAAATAGACTTCGTGGTTTAGTGGGGGATGCCCTTTTCTCTACCCTGCAACCCCTCTCCCACAGAAGAGACGTTGCGAGCCTATCCTTGTTTTATCGTTATTTTCATGGCAGGTGCTCGTCTGAACTCCAATCCCTGGTCCCCCCTCGCCAATCTTTCACGAAAAACACCCGTCTAGCTGAATCCACTGTGAAAAATTTCCCCCACTCTATATCTGTGCCTAAATCAAAACGCGGATTTCATGAGCAAAGCTTCTTTCTTAGAACTGCACGCCTGTGGAACTCTGTTCCGTCTGCCTGCTTCCCTCCGGACTACAACTTGGATGTCTTCAAGTCTAATGTTAACAAATTCCTAATGAACCGCCCCCCTAATTAAACACTTCATAAAATCTCCTCACTAACGTGATGTACTTACAATAACCCTTATCCCTGAGTGGCTTCCGGGCCTTGATAAGTGGTGATCACTGTGTAAAAAAAAAAAAAAAAAAAAAAAAAAAACATATAGGGTAAACTAGGATAATTGTACCCGCGGGGGAATTCCACCTCCTTTATATATATATAATAGGAAATAACTGCTATCAGGAGGGCTGTTTCATCCCTAATTTGAGTTGTCCATTTTATAGAGTTGCTTCCCTTGAATAGCTTTTCCTTTCCAGAAGGCATTTTGGTGGAAACTGTGCCTGATTCAAGCTTGAAAATCTCATCCTACTCCATCCATCAAGTAAGTACATCTTTCGCACTTTTTATGATGAGATCATAGAGTCAATATCTTGCTTTCTTACTCTGACACAGGTTATATTAATTTGTTACCCTTCGCTTTCAAACACTCAATCTTTCTATTTCTATTTTAGTCAACAGGTGGGTTTTATCATCTATGCCTCTTGGGGTAATTCCACCTCCTAGGGGGGGGATTTCCCAACAGTCATTCTGTGGAGTTCTGAATGATTATGCTAGCAAAAGCAGTTGCCAGGAGATATGGAGAGAGTCTGACATCTGCTGAATTTATTCAGAGGATGGCACAAGAAGAGGAAGAAAGGCAGCCTAAAAGAGCAAAACTCAGGCCCGCTAAAAAGAGGGAGGGAAAGGGAAGAGGGAATGGAAAAGGGAAGGGAAAAGGAAACGGAAACGGAAAGGGGAAGAAATGAAGAGTGGAAATATCTGCTGATGACGAGTCCGAGCTAGAGTCCAATTGTGACACTGAAAGTGATGAAGATTGGCAGCCAAAATGGTCAGCCCGAGTTAGCAACAACGATGATGATGAAACTTCCTCAGGAAGAAAGCAGAAAGTAAAGAGAAATGGAAAGGGACTGAAAGAACATGACGATTCACAAATCGGAGAGTGATGAGGACTGGTCAAACCAGTCACCCCATGATGATGATGATAACAATGATGAACAAACTCTGTCAACCCGGTCAAGAAACCTCTTCGAAAACTTTTCAGTCAAACAATAGGCTAAGCTACCTTGTGTGGGTGTAGAGCTGACTTTGTTCATGTTAGCTGCCTTTGAAAAGACACTGTAGGTCATTATTATATTGTTGCTTAAACTTTTGATGTTCAAAGGAGGCAAAGGGAATGGAAGGAAGATGGGGGTGGAATTGACCCATTTCTCGTAAATATTGAAATTGATTTAAAACACGTTTTTTCACTGGCTCTGTTACATGAGTTCAATTTATTTATTTTTTTTTACATATAAAACTGTTTTGACTTATACATGTGTGTGTTAAGTTTTCTTTCAGTAAAAACTATTATTTTGTATTTGGCAGCCATTTTTGTAAAGTTGGGAGTGAAATTACGCCGCTTCACTCAATGTATATATATATATGTATATATGTATATATATGTATATATGTATATATATATGTATATATGTATATATATGCATATGTATATGTATATAAATGTATATACATGTGTATACGTATATATGTATATATGTGTATATATGTATACATATGTATATATATATGTATATTTATGTATATATATGTATAAATATGTATGTATATGTATGCATATATATGTAAATATGTATGTAAATATGTATATATATGTATATATATATGTGTAGATATATGTTTATATATGCATATATATGCATATATGTATGTGTATATATATATGTTTATATATATATGTGAGTAATGCATATATATGTATCTATATGTGTATATGTATATATATGTGTATATATGTGTATATATATATGCATATATATATTATGTATATATATGTATATATGTATATATATGCATAAATATATGTATATATATATGTATATGTATGTGCTTATGTATATATGTATATACATATACGTATATTTATGTATATGTATATACATTGTATGTAGGGGTGCGCACGTGTGTATTTATGATATTAAATAAATGTTTACTATTGGGATTCTTTGTAGTTGCTTCATTTTGTAC
Source organism: Euprymna scolopes (assembly GCF_053919585.1). Lineage (NCBI taxonomy): Eukaryota > Metazoa > Mollusca > Cephalopoda > Sepiida > Sepiolidae > Euprymna > Euprymna scolopes. The sequence continues at coordinate 73,562,827 of NC_136491.1, read as the reverse complement.
GTGTAACATTATGTCAAATTTTTTATGACCTATTTGCGTTAAAGATTATAGTTGGATTTCAATGACCTTTACCAGGTAGTTAAAAAAGTTTTTAACACCTTAAGCAATAGTCGCTCTTACTACATCCACTTATTGCAAGGGTGCCCATGAAAACAAAGCGCGGGTACATTTGCTGGTTTCATATAATTTTCAAACGATGGCATTTTTAACTTAAAAGAAAATTCATGTGTGAGTTAGGAATTAAATGCACTTTTAGCGAATATAAAGCTTTACAATATTTCCCCGGTAAATGCGCGTGACTACATGTAAAATAACCCTTTATATTTTGAAAAGTTAGGCATTCAAGTTTCGTTCGGTTTTATAAATCCTTAGGCAATTTCTTTGAAAAATGAACAGAAATAGAACAGAAAATGGCTATCGTTCGTTATTCTGTGGCCGTTCTACTTTAATTCTCTGACGTTAACAGGCTTTCTATTTATGTTAGCCGTGGGCGAACGGACAGTGGGAGGAGTAGTGTGTCATGGAAAAAATGTTGGTGCAGCGAGAGGGAAACCAAAAGGGGCCATGGCGAAAAGGTGAGATGTAAACAGATAGAAAATGGGAGACAGACAGATTGATAGAAACTAATATGTACAGATGTAATAGGAGAAAACGAGATAGGTAGAGAGAAGAAAGTAAAGGAGAATCGACAAAGAGCGATAACAGACAGACAGATAAGATTAGGGGTAGCAATACAGTTAAACTGAGAGTAGAAAAATCATGCGGAGGATGATAAAGTAAAGTAGTTAGACGGATGGTGCGGAAGTCAGAGAAAGACAGATACGCGAAGAAAAACCGAAGCAGAGAGACACCGGGAGGAGAAGAAAGTTGAAGCGATATAGTCGAGCACATCGCACGAAGGTGAGACAAACCCGCAATTGAATAGAAATTGAAATAGACAGATTTTGATAAAGGAATGAGGTACGGAGTCACAAGCCATGGGATATGAAGAAAGGGGGGAGTTAATTATTAATTAATAGATTTTATACTTCCAGTTTCTAGCTTAGTAATAAGAGTACTCAAAGAAGGTGTTGATAAAACTAACTTATTTAAACAGTTAAATAAAGCATGTGTTCATTATCCTGGTGCTTTTAAATCGTATAAAACTAATTAATGCACTGACAACGGACGAAGCTGCAGAAGGAAATAGGACGGATGGAAAAACCAAATTAGGGGAATTGAGATAAAAAGACATAATAAGACTGCCAGAGGGAAAGAAAGACTGCCTTAAAAAGAAGCAAAAATCGAAATAAATTGATCGGGAAGCGCGTTGATATGCTGTTATAATATTTTTGGGTTATAATGGGATATGATCCCGCATAGTCGGGAGATTCTATTTATAAACGATTCTGCTAGGAACTGACGAATCGAATTAATTCACGTTCTTCTACCAACCAATCAGAAACCAGAATTGCTCCATAAATATTAAACCTTTCTGTAGCAATTTCGCATATGTTTTCTCCGTCTCAATACGGGAAGAATCTTTTGCTCTGTGGATTCCAACTCCAGTTCTGTCTACTACAAACCAATCACCTCCTAGGACTTGTGTAGAACAACGAACCATCGGAAACTGTTCTGTCTACTGCAAACTAGTCACCACTCATGACTTGTGTAGAACAACCGAACCATCGGAAACTGTTCTGAAACTAAACACGGCTTACACTTCTAGATATACCGTAAAACTAAAACAACCAAACGAAACTAAATTTAAATATATAAAGAGCACTCGAAATTCGAAAAGCGGTCTACCGATTGTAAATTGAATGATTTCCGTCGGAAGTACAGAATGTTTTCATGTCGCTTCTCCTCATTCTTTTCCATTACTCTTAATATTGATTAACAAGACGAGCCTGCAGGCCATATTTATGCAAATATTAGACAAAAGGTCATCAGTCACGTAAATACTTGGGGAAAACTTTTAAACACTAGACAAGGAAGTCACTAGTTTGAAGTAATGGACATATTGAACAACTATTTATGCTAGATTTTAGTGGAGTTTAAAGGTCAGTTCGTTTTCTTTTTAATCGAATTGAATCATTTTCATTCCAATGGTTTATACATCTTGTAAAATATATTTACTTATCGATGTTACATTTTTATTTTAATATATTTGTATTCATATTTTATTAATAGGGCTAGGACAAAAGCATATACTTTTCATTGTTTTGACTCTCTAGTATATATCCGACACAGTTAGACAAAGTTAATCAAACGAGAACCACATCACTCTATATAAAAGCATATAAGATATCAGCGGTTACACACTCGAGAGTCAAAACAATGAAAAGAATATGCTGTTGTCCTAGCCCTAGTTATTAGATATATTCGGTTAAGTGTCTATCAAACAAATCAATAAATCTATGCATTATATATTCATCTAGTATATAGGAAATTTATTACTGTGAGTCCAGAATGAGTTTACAAATTGTTTCAGCTAGAGGAAAATCCTCAAAGAGGAAAAATACAACTAGCATCGTCAGAATTCACAGATGGACTAAGTTATAAAATCAAATAAGAATGAAAAAATCGTAGATGAAGGGGAGTTAGAAAGGAAGGGGGAGTGGTAGGGAGAGGACGTTGGAATTTAAAGTAGTAGGAGTGTATACAATAAGAGAGGGGTTTATAGTTAAATATTAATTATGTGTAAATTCTTATATACGTTTTTTTTTTTTAGTTTATAACGGTTTAAAATTAAAAGACGCTTCTCTTATTTATAACGGCATAAGTAACAGTTAATTTAAAGGATCACCATGGCAACAGGTTGAAGAGTTAATGTTAGTGAAGGAACTGGTTGAAAATGGGGTTTAAAGTGATTTAGCCGGGCGGGGAGAGATTGAAAGATATTTATTGTTTATAAAATGGAAAGAAAATGTCCATTTTATAAATTTCCTATATACTGCTCTGACTACACATTGAGCACTCTAGTCCGTTTTTTTCACCACTGGTAAATACATATATATATATATATATATATATATATATATATATATATATATATATATATATATATATATATATATATATATTGTAAGTTATAAAAATATATAAGGCAATTAAGCTACACAGAATATTCCGCATTTCATCCACGCTAGGATTCGTCAAGCTTATGCGCAGAGTTGTGGTTATCTCGCGTTTTTATATACGCATATTCTATTGAGTTTTTAGTTAGCCGATCAGCTTCCTAGTTTTCACCGCGCCCCTCCTAATCAGATAATGGACAGGTACTTACACTACAAAGGCCTAGCTCATCTAAGGTTCAACCCTTCCTTTGTGTGTGCTTTTTTAACGGGAAGTTTTATATATCTAGTGATCTGACCTATTTTAAACCTTGGTGTAGTTAAATATGATTTTTTCTATATTTTTTTAAATATTATGTTAGTTTATATATATATATATGTATATATGTATATATATATGATAATTTATGTATATGCATGCTTATTTTATTTATTTATTTATTTATTATGCATGTTTATTTTGTTTATTTATTTTCTGTTGTTATTGTTAATTTTAAAATTATTTTGTATCGCTATCTTAAAGTAAAGTTTATCCTCTGTACACAGTTGTTCGCTATTTTTTTCCTACAGTTTAATAGATGTTGGGGTTCTTTAAAGTATAGGGTAGCATATTTTTCATGAAGGCATAATCTACATGGATCGTCTAGGTACATATATATATATATATATATATATAATGTATTTTATCTATATTTTGTAATTAGGAAAGTATTATTTTCCACTGAAAAGCCATGTATTTTTCAGCTGTCCGGTTTTTGAATTTCCTAAATAGCTACATGGTAGGCAGTTGATGATTCTCTCTTCTATTTTATAAATTTTTGTTAAGGTTTCTTTTTTACCCTTATATACTTGAATTCTCTTTTCTAAATGTAAACTTCTTAGAAATCGGTTTATGCTAGTCCTAAGTCTATTTCTATTTAAGCATTTTAGTTAATGTTTTTCCGTATATAGTTAGAATTCTCTTTACTTATCGATGCTACATTTTTATTTTAATATATTTGTATTCATATTTTATTAATAGGGCTAGGACAAAAGCATATACTTTTCATTGGTTTAACTCTCCAGTATATATCCGACACAGTTAGACGCAGTTAAGATATTTAAGAATAAAATTATGCAAGTGTTAAGTCTGCTATATGTTAAATTTGTTTTTTTTTCTGGGAATTTGAATTGCATTCTTTATTTTTACTTTTTTATTATTAAAATCTTCTTTAGACCATATATATATATATATATATATATATATATATATATATATATTAGTGATAGCAACAATTTAAAGTATTCGACTATCTTACAGAGATACATTTAATTTTAGTAGTAGGGTAGTTAATAAGATTACAGAATGTGTCGCCCACTATATAAAGAGAGTATATATATATATATATATATATATATATATATATATATATATATATTCCCCGATGATGAACGTGTCTAATGAGCTGTGTTGGCGGTGAAACACCTGTATGTAAGCAATTTTATTTTATAGATAAATAAATAAAGTTATAATGAACCTCACCTGAAATTTTGCCTCACTTAAATATTTTTGTTTTTATTATCGATTTCTTGCGATGAATAAAACTAATCTATGTGTCTTGTGGTGACGCTTATAAAATAAATGCGTTAGATCTTATACCCAGTGTACAGGAGAATCATATATATATATATATATATATATATAGAGAGAGAGAGAGAGAGAGAGAGACAGACAGACAGACAGACAGACAGACAGACAGACAGACAGAGACAGAAACAGAGAGAGAGTGACCTTTTATATATTATTACAATAATATAATTATATTCAAACGCAAAAAAAAAAATGTTAAATATTTTAAAGGCAAATGTGTTTACAATGAAATATAGACCAGGCTATATTCATAAAGATTTTAAACAAACAACAGCAAAAATCGAACTAAAATTCCGAAAAACTAGAACTAGACATTTTCCAATTTTGATCAATAGCAGTTGATCTTTACGAAACCACTTAAGATTAAACATTTCCTTTTGGAATATTGATTAATGTATTCATTAAATTCTTTATTAATTGTTACTTATATGAAAATACAAAGTGTATAGCAGTTCAAGTGTCGTTAACATCTGAAACATTTGTTTGTTTAAATTTTTTCCCTGTGAGACAAACATTTTCTGTTCTGTTTTAAAGCTTACTTTGGAGTGAAAGGAGACGAGAAATTGATCCGAAAGTTAAGTTACTTTTACCTCTAAAAGAATAATCAACTAAATTATCGTCTGCTAAGTTTTCTTTTGAAAATTAAACAGAATTTGCCGATTCTAATCATGATGATTTCAGTAAGGTTTTTATACGGCAAATTTTAGCAAAAATATTTATTTTACTTTAAAGCTTTTTTTCAGAGGAAGATAAACTATTTTTATGACTATGAATTTCTCTTTATTTGTAATATATTTTTCTATATTTTTTAATTGAATTCTGAAACCATATTTTAATTGTAACGACTTATTCCAATCGCTCCAAAATAAAAAAAAAGTTAACATGTAAACTTTTATACTTAAGTGATTTATTCTTTTAAAATATGTTGAAAAATACAATTTTATAAGAATTAATGAGTTTTTTTAGAAAACTCTCAATTGACATCCAACTCTAGTGTTCTCTTTCTATTGGGGGTGTTTAATATTTGTGTTTTGTCGCATTTGTAATATTTTAATTTTTGTATATTTTTTAATTTTGAAATCGTGTTTTTATTATAATTATTTGATGTTTTTATTATAATTAGTTGATTTTTGTCGTATGTGAATAATTGTTTCTTCCAAAGATCACAATTTAATACAAATACTGGAAAAAAATTACTTTATTTATTAATGTTTCATTTTTAATGAATTCATATGAATTATACATTAAAGTTAGAAACAATGATTTGTAAAAGACTTTCAATGAGAAAAAAGAGCACTCTTTGTTAATTTTGAAATAATACATTTTTTTAGTTTTTTTTTATAACTTAAAATTCTAGTGCATCTAATCACTACAAATCAAATCTATAAAATAAAATTTTTAAAAGTTCATAGTGGCGTTCAAAATCGCAGACGACCACAATCGGTTCTGTTTTACTTTGAAGTGAAAGGAGAGAAGAAATTGATGCGCTGCTAATCAGTGCGATCAATATGGAATACAATTTTAAAATATTCATAGCGGCGTTCAAAATCGCAGACGACTAAAATCAGACCAAGTTAAATTTTTCAAATAAATAAAAGAGAAACTATAGAAAATTAATTTTCCTTATGCGAAAGCTGAAAATACAAGTACATAAAATTTCATTACTCTGATTTTGACCACGAAACTTTATTACAGAATTTAAGTAAAATAAAATAATATTTTGTCGATTTGAAAAGCATTTCGTATTAACAAATTAAGATTCTTATTGTTTATTTATGTCTCTGCCACTAAGCACACATGTCATTGTATTTTGTTTTGAAAATTTATTATATATAAAAAATATTTATATTAAATGTTCGACACTTCTGCACTTTAGTGACTGTTTTTCCGTAAGTCTTGCCTGGCAACACTCGGCAAAAACAAAAAAAAACGTCGGGTTATAACGAGCGAGTCAAGAAAAAAAATTAGCGCCGAAGTATAAAAAAAAAACGGGAAGTAAAAAACAGAAACAAAAGCAAAACCTACCGTAAGAATAACAAACATTTTACTGTTTTATTTTTTTTTGGGGGGGGGGGCAATTGTTTTTTCTTTTTTTTGGGGGGGGGGTAATAAAAGTTCTTTTGTTTTTTCAAATAAAAGTTTTGAGCAGCCGGCGACTGCAGTTATTGTGAAATAATTTTTGTTTATGCATTTTTTGCCGCAAAAATCTCTTCTTTTTATTATATATATATATATATATATATATATATATATATATATATATATATATATATATATATATATATATATAAATAAAATGCGTTAAGGAATTCCAAATTCCAACGAAAGAATGATGTATATTTAAATAAGGGGGTAGTCACCAACAATGTGTATTTTTTAACAATATTTTATAATTATGTTTAGCTCATTGTAATAATGTTTTTAAATCATTGAAATTGTTTTTAACACGTTTCAGACGTTCTGTGAAGCGTCCTCTTCAGAAATTATTTTCAAAATGTGTTGGAGATGTAAAAATAGCATTTTCGTAGTTCAATTGAGGTGTTTCCAAGGGGTGGAGACGTGTAAGTGTCTACTATTCAAAATAATTCTCAATGAAAAACCAAGACACGAAATTATAAAATAATGTTAAAACATACACATTGTTGTTGACTACACCCTTATTAAATATATATATATATATATATATATATATATATATATCTTTATATATATATATATATATATATATATATATATATATATATATATATATATATATATATATTACTATCAATTCGGTTTTCTTTTTTGTGTGTCGATATTCATATTAAAACCCCTCTTTTCTATTTATTTAAAAAGAAAATACAATTTTCTTATATCTTGGTTGTGGAATTGCATTCATTAGCAAACGAGCTAGCTAATTTGCATATTCTTTTAAACATTAATTAATTCCTATCAGGTTTTCAGTTTTTTAATGGGATAATCATCTTTAGTTAACAAGTATCTGTAATTATATTCATGCAGATATTTTACATGATTTATACTTGCATAATATTTGCTTTAAATCTTTACAGTAAATAAAAAATTGTTTCCATATATATGTATACGTATGTATTTTTGTTTAAGCTATTAGTCTATCTATCTATATATCTATAAAAGTGAACGTGTCTGTGTATCTGTCTGTCTGTGTACATTTTCCTTCGCAATAACTTTAATGTCAATTTTAAGTCTACAGACTCAAAATTTGATATACAGGGTACTGAGGTTTGGGAAAATCTATGTGATTGGTTTTTGGCCGGAAATTTGGCTGTTAAGGTGTCAAATTTCAACGATTTGACCTTTGAGAACTCTACCAAACTCCTCCGACAACTTTTGATCTAAACACTTTACTTTAGATATAGGTTCCTTGGCCATGCGTCTAACTTAATAACTTTATTTGAGCTCAAAATAATAAATGTTAAGGGGTCATAATAGGGGTCAAAGTTTTAAAAAACTGATCTTTGCGGCCTCTACCAAATTACTCAGACAATTTCTGGTCTAAACATTTGAAATTTTACAAAAAGTGTATTTAGAGGTAGGGCAAGCTTTTTAATCGGTTTGGGTCGAAAATATTTGGTTATCAATATATAAATGCATGTATGTATGTTTCCATGTCTACCCACCACTTTCGACAGAGGCGACGGATTTTCACAAGATCAGTATCGTTTTAAAGTTTGACCTTTCAGACAACACATATCGAAAAATTGGCTAAAAACATTAATATCTTCACCTTAAACTGGGCAATGTTCTATAGGGGGTCGCTTTTTTCGCCGAAAATTTTTTAAGTCATCCTCTCCTTTCGATTGTCGAGCATAAATTTAAAATAATTTCACTTCCGGTTTGGTGGTGGTCGTAACAGCATAGATATCACGTTTTTTCCCGTTCGTTTTCTCCTTTGCGGTAAGGGTTCGAGCCAGCATTCTTACTACCACTTTTTTCTTTTATTTATTTATTTTTTTTTTTTTTTTGCTCAGCATACACATCCAAACACCCTGGCAACGCCGGGCTGAAATGCTAGTATATCTATAAAAGTGAACGTGTATGTGTATTTGTCTGTCTGTATATCTGTCTGTCTGTGTGTCTGTGTGTACATTTTCCTACGCAATAATTCTATCAATTTTAAGCCTACAGACTCGGAATTTGATATACAGGGTACTGAGATTTGGGAAAATCTATGTGATCGCTTTTTGACCAGAAATTTGGCGATTAAGGGGTCAAATTTCAACGATTTGACCTTTGAGAACTCTACTAAACTCCTCCGACAATTTTTGATCTAAACACTTTACTTTAAAATTTAGATATAGGTTGCTTGGACATGGATCTTACTTCGTAACTTGATTTAAGCCCAAAACAATAAATGTTAAGAGGTCATAATAGGGGTCAAAGTTAAAAAAATTGACCGCTTTTTTTTTTTTTTTGCTCAACATAAACCTTCAAATACCCGGGCAACGCCGGGCACCCATGCTAGTATATCTATAAACGTGAACGTGAGTGTGTGTGTGTGTGTGTCTGTGTTTGTGTGTCTGTGTGTGTACATTTTCGTACGCAATAACTCTGTCAATTTTCAGTTTGCAGACTCAAAGTTTGATATCCAGGGTACTGAGACGTCGGAAAATCTTTCTGATCGGTTTTCGGCCAGAAATTTTGCTGTTAAGGGGTCAAAGTTCAACGATTTAACCCTTAAGAACTCTACTAAACTCCTCAGACAATTTCGGGTACAAACAATTGAAATTTTAGATGCAGGTTCCTTGGAGACGGATCTAACTTAATAACTTAATTTGAGCCCAAAACAATAAAGGTTAAAAGGTCATAATAGGGGGTCAAAGTTTTTTTTAAAAATGTGACCTCCTCTGCAGTCTCTACGAAATTACTCAGACAGTTTCTGGTCTAAATATTGAAATTTTACATAAATAGTATTCATAGAAAGGGCAAGGTTTTTAATCAGTTTGGGTCGAAAACTTTTGTTACCAATATATAAATGTATGCATGTATTTATGTTTGCTTGTGTGTCTAAAACTTTCGACAAAGATGACGGATTTTTACAAAATCAGTATCGTTTTGAAGTTGACCTTTCAGAAGACTAATATCGAAAAATTGGTTAAAACATTAATATCTTCACCTGCAACTGGGCACTTTTCTACGGGGGAGGGGGTCGCTTTTTTCGCCGATTTTTTAAAATTCATCCTCTCGTTTCGATTGGCTAGCCTTAATTAAAACCTACGTCACTTCCAGTTTGGCGGTGGGCGCAACAGCAAAGACGTCACTTTTTTAGCCGTTCTTTTCCCCATTCGGGGTACTGGTTCGAGCCTGCCTTCCTACTACCACTTTTTTTTTGCGCAACATACACATCCAAACACCCGGGCAACGCCGGGCTGAAATGCTAGTATATCTATAAAACTGAACGTGTCGTTGTATCTGTCTGACTGTGTGTCTGTGTGTGTACATTATATATATATATATATATATATATATATATATATATATATATATATATATATATATATATAATGTACACACACATTATAAAAAATTTTTAAACTTTATAAATCTATGCAACTATAAATCTTATTTTGTTATTGATGCAGAGTGGCACTTTTTTCTATTTTTTACGGGAAATGACCATGTGATGGGTTAGGTGGCACTGTAAAAAGGTTAGTAGCAAAAGCTACCCTGCAGCGACCCTATAATGAACAAATAATGACGCCAAGGCAGCTGTATTTTTATGCAATAAAAAATATTTCTGGAATACATTTCTTATATTCCTCAACCGTAGAATGGACAAAGGAAGCACACATTTAGAAGACAGATTTAACAATTCCTCTACGATTATAGGAACACAAAAATTACTTTCATTCCTGTCTCTCAGAGAGAAGTGGAACTAAAAACAGTGTCAAGACAAAAGAAAGCAAGAGTAGTTCGAATCACAAAACGGAACAATATGGAGTTTGAAGACATTAATGGATTTGTGACAGAACTTTATGAAAGGAATTGGTGGTTAGGATGTGTACTTGACAAAAATCCAGATAATGGTGAGGTGAAAGTGACATTTTTACAAGGAAATGGACCCTCTTCATATTTCTTATCGATCACATCCAAATTTTGAAATATTCTGATATTCTTAGATCAGTTGATCCAATAACTGAAACAGGAATATCTTATAAACTTTCAAAAAATGAGATGAAAAATGCATCATACATTTTAGAAAGAAAGATAATGAAAGAAAAATCTAAATAAATACTTTAATGTTCATTATTATAAAAGTGTTTCAATAAAAGAGATTTTTCATTTTGAAATGCATCCTAATGAACACATGTTGATTTCTTGTGTATACTTAAGACTTCTAAAAATGGGAAATAAACTGTTTACCATGGCCATCAAATGTTGTTTATTCTTTTGATACTATAACCTAATTTAATCTCAATGCACTTTTTAGAATTTTTTATTGCATCACTTTCTGTATCAAAATCTGTGCTGTATAAGAAAAGTATGAAAGTCATAAAACAGTTTGACTTCATAACCAGAATTTGCATAAAATTCAACATGTCAAGAATTTTTAAGAACATGCATTTTTTAAATTTTTCATTGAAAAAAATTACCAATAAACAGCAGAAATTGCCTTTTAGTAGACCATTGAGATCACATATGTTTTATCGTATAATTTAATTCTTTTTTATTATATATCACTTTTTCCATAACAAAATCCGTGGTGCATTTAAAAAACGGTGATTATGCACTTTTTGAACCACGCTATTTTTCAAATTGTATTTTCAGCTTAATTTAAAGTTTTACGATATGTTCTTTTTTTATATAAAATTGTTAGGTGAAAGTACACATTAGTTACAAAACACATGTTTAGAATGGCTTCCGAAATAACGTTATTATTCCAGCGTGAATCAAAAATTGAACAAGTACCAAAAAACAAATGAAGAAAATTCAGTTTCATCAACAATTTATTTTTCTTTTTACGTTTTGACCATGGTCTTTATGTAAATATTAATCAGCATCAAAATAGCTTTGCAAAGATATCAAACTTGACCATATTAGGAAATATCAAAATGTTTTATATGAAGTAGCAGGTACTACGTTCCGCCATTTTGAATTTGCCCACTTCTTTAAAACGCTTGTAATGATAGTTCTAGTGAAAGGCCCATCATGAAATTTGGAATATATATTGTCAGAAGATAGGCAAATCTTCTATCAAAACGGTTTTTGAGATAATTCAGGTTAAAAGTTAAGGTCATGGTCAACTTTTTTAATTTGACCTTGAAAAAATATTCCGAGATAAAATTATAGATCTATCCAAGTACTTAAAAATGATATATGAATGAACTTTGTATGCCCATGAACAACAGAGATATCGTCTTATTAAAATGGTAACTTCTCTCATAAAAATTCACATTTTTGTAAAAGGTCAAGGTCATATCTCAGGAACACCTTGACCTTGAGGTGTTTAACAAGTGCCATTCAATTCCTTTCATGGAGATCTATAAGTGTAGCAAATTTGAAAAAGATTCGTGTCGGGCATGGTTTGTGCACTCCCCCTCAAATAATTTATCGATTTGACATGGAATGAGATATATATATATATATATATATATATATATATATATATATATATATATATATATATATATATGCGGTTGCTAGTTAGTGTGGTTTAGGCGTATACTTTAAGGATAGTATTTTCGACCGGTTGAAGTAAAGCAGCTGATAACGGCGAAGTAGGTTGGGAAAGGTTGTTAAGGAATGTAGAACGAGGAGAGAAGTTCCTGAACCGGGTAGCTATTTTCTATATGTTTTATAATTCTTTCAAAAGGATTATTTCCGAATTTTTGTCTCCATATAAATTCACTAAAACACCTCAAGCAGATCGCGGGTGGTTCCACACTCTCTTTTATTTCGTTGCTCCGCCTCCTTCCACATCCTCTCCACATGATTTTTGGTAGCCCTAGTCGTAGGGTCCACGAAATCAAAGCTGTGGTTAAATATAAGATGTTCGTACCCTTTTGATATTACTTTGTAGTACGCTTTCCTGCAATTATAAACTATCGTGGCCCCTAGCAGTATGCATTATTTTTATTTACGGAAGAAGGGTTTCTGATTTACGGTCTGGACTATGACAAGAAAACCCCTCCTTCTCAGCAAGGTCGTATCCCTCCGAAGACCCAGAGCCCCGTTCGACGACCCTCCCGACATCATGTTTTTGTCTATTGACAGTTTTAAAATAAATAGCAGGTATGATTTTTGAAAAGGAGTTCGATTGTTTATAAATGTTATTGTGAAAAAGGAATTTGATGATTCAATTCTGTTTATGAAAATTAAATTAAAATAAGGTTATCGAGAAGCGAACAATAGAAAATGAAAAACATATTGAAAAATAGGTTAGTCTAAAAATAGGTTAGAAGAATATATGTGTGAACAGTGCACGTGAGTTCAGAACCACGTGAGTCGAGCACATGCTCGGGTATGGGGAAACGAGACACGTGAAGCATGCCCAGGCCATGGGATCGATCTGCACGTTGTTGGCCATACGATGATGTAATGGCTGGGAGATGAGTTCTCAATATAGTTAGCTAGTTTTAGTGAGACAAACAGAGAGGGTCGGACAGAGTCGAACGACAGGGTCACAGGAGAGTCGAGTCAGAAGGAACCCCCCCTTTGGAAGCGAAGGGTTAGAAGTTGAAATCATGTAGTGATTTGAATTCCTTGATGTGAAATCAATAACCAGTCGGAGAAATAAAAGGGACATAATCATTATGTAACTGGGTCTTGTGTCGTATCATTCTCAACAAAGAAAGTTATTATGAATCATTTATATGAACTTTGTATCCACTCATCGTAATAATGAACTTTCTGTATAAACCCCATCCTTAAGAAATGTGTCTCCCTCTCTATCAAGAAATAATGACTGTCCCCTCCTATGATAAAAGCACTGATTATCCTCATCTCTAAAATATATGTTATAGAAACATTCACGGACTGTATAAATGTCTCTCTATCCATCCCCCCTCTCATTGTGTATTACATGTCCATCTGTCTCTCTTTTAAAATGTACCCTGTCTCTTTCTCCAATATGAACACTCAACAATAGAATATAATATGACCCTCTCTAAATATGACCCCTATATAACAAATATAGCATTTAGTGCGATAAAAAGTATAAAATTTGTTTGGCCCATTTTTTTTCTCACGAGTGTATACCTACATACGTGCGCACACACACGCACATACACACTCACACACACACACACACACATATATGTGTGTGTGTGTGTGTGTTCGTGTGTGTGTGTGTTAATAAAACAACAAAATATTTGACAATCCTTATAAGATATAAAACGATAGAGCACGTGCATTTATATATATATATATGTGTGTGTGTGTGTGTGTGTGTGTGTGTGTGTGTGTGTGTGTGGGTGTGTGTGTGTGTGTAGCATTATTTTTTTTTTTTGCTTTCATCTATTTCTATATTTGTACGTCAAGATTCAGACGTGTAATTCCAACCGTGGTGTAGTACATAAATCTTTCAAGTGGTTTGCATTAATATACATGTAAACTGTCTGAATTATTTCCTGTAGCATTTATTCTGTATATTTTCCATATCTATTTCTGTTGTCTTATTGTCGTTAAAGTTATCTGTTATTGTAATCTCATTCTTTATACTTATATCAAATTAATATCCATGTTTTTTATATGAAATAGCCAAATAATTTATACCAGTTTGGCAAGTGTTGAATCGGAGTAAGCTTTGTTAAAAGGTTAACAAAATAAATAATACCATCGGAATCTTAATTTTAATTCAATCAGCAATAGCTCCAATCAAAAAAATAATTGTATTATTAATCTATTATTCAAGACGTCTCTATAGAATTATGCGCTTCTTTTTCTTTGATATTTTTTCTCACTATCTCTCAAGGGTGGGAAACTTTTGCAAATCGCCTCAAATTTATTTCTAATATGAAAGAAAATTAAATCAACAACCTCAAGACAATAAAAAGCAGTTTCCAAATCATCGTTTAAATCGCTAATACGTTAGTTTTTTTTTCATCTTCTGCCCTATAACACGCTAAAGCAATTATCAGTCTCCACTCCTATTTTAAAAAGAATAGCACGATCGCTAATGTGAAAACGCAAAAAAAAATTATTTTCAAGAATTGATCTAAAATCGCTGTTAGGAAGAATTACTCATATCGAAGTATTAGATGATTAGTTTCAGGCATATGATATCTTTCTAGTTAGAATTCCTACAAGAATTAGTTTGGTTGATGTTTTACGGCATATCAACCCTTCCCGGATTATTTAATGCCGAATCTAATTATCTTGGAAATAGTATTCATGTTGCATCCAGTTATTTTGTAGAAGACTTTTATTCTTCAAGCTCTTTGTATCTTCAATCATTAGTTTGTAGTATTTGGTTTTAATAGATTTTATCGTTTTCGTTCCCTGCCCTGCAGAACATGAATGAATTTTGCAATGGGAGAGGAGAAAAGATTACAGTATTAATGTTTGGTACATTTTAAGTTAGGAAATCAGGCAGGACGTGGGGGAGATAGAAAGAGAAATGGAAATGGGAAGAAGAAAAGGGGTCGTGGGCTGTTGTTTTTGTTTTTGGTTTTGCAGAATATAATTAAGTTTTGCAAAAGGAAGTAGAAAAACAATAAAAGCATCAATGCTAGGTGCATTTCGTCTCATGAAGCTAATATCTTCAGACAACCTGATCTGGTAGCACCAGTCCTTCAAGAAGGACATCAGAAACTCACGGTTGGGAATAGAAAGTTTGCCAACATCCTTAAGTTAAAATACTTCTATGGAATGAACTTGGTCCTGAAATTGGCACACCCAGATTGTCAGTCCGTATCGTTAACCACTTAGCCACCGACACCTCTCTGATGTGCCGTTGTGTTGAACGCGATGCACGAACTAAATATAATTTGTAAACCTTCGGAATAGAATAAAAGTGTGATAACCGTTTTGTCCAATGATGTTACAAAAATATTATGCGGTTAGATTCGTAATGGACGTCCATAGAATTGAATCATATCAACAAGATAGCTCCTAGAAGCATTTTAATTTTTGCTCCTTTCTTCACATTAAAAAAAAAACGATCCTGGTGTCTAGTTCTGCCCTCGTGTGGAGGCACTGTAAATAGGTACTGTATAACTATTTATATTTACCACTTCTGTGAAACAGGGAGATCGGCATGCAGTAATTCGATACAAAGAGACATCTAAAAGTGTTTTGCCTTTTTAAATGTCACACAAAATTCATTTCTTCCATTAGATTCTCTATAAATCTGTTTGGCAACATTTTAGCAAGATTATCATTTCTTCGGCTTCTTTAGTCTCAGAATATAAGGAATAACATTTAATCTCACGATATACTGGCCACTCTTCAAGTGCGATGGCTCATCTATCTGAATTATATGAATCCGGATCTGTAATCGATGAGATTTGGTCAGATGCCAACGCTTATTTAGGATCTGTAGTATTTCAGTAAATGTTTCTTTCAACTCCTTAGCAAATAAGCATAATGCTGGTTGCATATAGTATAGTTAACCAACTGGTATACGCTTGTTGTCCAAAAGAGTTATTCCGTCGATTTGAAAAGGGAAGCGATAAGTAAAATAACAACCGCAACACAAGACGAGTTTACAGATCAAAAGAGATATGGACGTATTTAAATATTTATATAGTAGCCATTACCGTTTTATCTCTCTTCCTCTCTCTTTCTCTCTTTCGTTTTCTCTTTATCTCTCATATGTATATATATATGTATATATATATATATATATATATATATATATATATATATATATACATATAATGAAATTAAGGACTATCCATTTATCTAGTGTTTCCTTTTCAGATTAAATATGTTTTTAACTCATTTCATATTTTATTAACTGTTTGCTCATATATATACATAAATATATATATATAGTACGTTAGGAAAAAATATATGGCAATAAAGATACACAAAATGTTCTCATCCTCATGAAGATTCATCCTCGGGAAGATTCGTAAGGCTATTGCATGGAATTGATGTTACCGCATGTTTTATATATTCAAAGGCTGCTGAGTTTATTAGTTTACCAATCAGATTCTTTGTTACTCACACACCCATTTATCGAAGCCAATGGTCGGCATTTATTATGTACACGTTTACTTTGCCTGTAATTCACCTCTTTCTTTGTTCGTTTTTATGGAGGATATCGCCATCATTTTGTGTTAGTAGAGGATCTAGTTTTAATTTGGATATGTCCTGAAATTTGGATATGTCCTGAAATTTGCCGAGATACATACCGATATATCCAAAGATGAAATTCGCATCATTAAATAATGTAGACCAGCATTTATCAATTATAACAACCAATGGGAAAAACAAAAATTATAAACTTCTTTTACTTGGCCATGGGTGCTTTGGACTCTGTAGAGACATCCGATCTTGTAGGGTTACTCATTTTATATTAAATGAAAATCGTTCACAAATATAGTTGATAATATAGATATCCACCTATATAGGGATGATAGATTAGCTGCAATAAGAGATCCTAAGACAGTTTTTTTATAAAAATTATACACATGACAATGTGTACGAGATATCAAGCAACATTTAAAACGACAACCAAAATAACAAAAGGGACGAAAATATAATTATTAGTAATAGTAATGACCTAGATGGAGAAATTAAAACGATAATAATAAATAGAAAAATTGCAACTGTAGAGGTTGAACACTTTGTCCACTACAAAATAATCAAAATACTCTCTAGATGCAAATACACTGGATGTAGAGAATGGGATAGGATAAAAGAGGGTCGAGTTAGATTTTTATTGTTTTCTATTGAAGCAGTTGAGAGATATATTAGTATAAATTACTATAGTTAACTAAATTGAGCATTATAACATAGTAATTTCGTAGTTTCGACTTCACATCTATCAATGAGATAGTTTAGGCTTTAGGCAGACAAATACAAAATCTCAGTGTTATTGTTTTCGACTTTTTTTCGCAATGTTCAGCTTAAAACTGGTGTTATATTATAGAACAGGTCAGCGGCGTTGATTCGTGAGTAGACATACACTGGCCAATAAAAAATGGAAAATGATCCCATCCGTCTCTATGATATTAGTGCTGATGACGTCGGATACGCCTTCTATAAGACACTATACGACGTATTATCGTCGAATAACAAATTATTATATTTTGAACAGTGACGATACATAATTAGATAAAATGGCAAACAATCACAATAATTGACTTGCTTTAAAATAAATAAATGTAAATGAGAATAAATTCGTATTCGGCCATGTTTCATGTTTCTGTTAATTGTCAAAAGTCTTTAATCGAATAGAAGTTCTTTTGAGACTTAATGTCTACACACGATGTGCCAGTTTCTTTTGATGTGCTAAGCTAATGTTGCCCACGCACTTCAACCCGATCTGCTACAAACAAATACAGGTTCAATGTTCTTTAGCATACTTTAACGATGACAAATAAAAGACAAAATAACGTATTTTTATGAGAGACGAAAGAGAAACGCGGTTTCCATAACGGCAGCCATGATGATCAACAAAAATCACACTGTTTAAAGAAAAAAATAATTTGTTAAATGACTTGAGTAAGTTTTGTCGGTCAGATTTTTATTTATTTATTTTTTTACTTATTATTTTTTCAGATTGAACCAGTTGATAGGGTTAGGGAGTGGGAGACAAAGACAGGGTTAGGGAGTGGGAGACAAAGAGAATTCGCGAAATATAGAAAGTGCGAAAAAGATCAAAACAGATGGGTAGATAGCGAAAGAGAAAATAGAGATAGACAGAGCGGCGCAAGAGATAGAGATAGACAGAGAGGCACAAAGATAGATAGGCTAAAATAAAGAGAGAAGGAATATAGGATGAAAGTAGGTTAGACAGAGACAGCGGAGGGAGATATAAACAGAGGGAGTAAAGATATATATATATATATATATATATATAGAGAGAGAGAGAGAGAGAGAGAGAGAGAGAGAGAGAGTAGATATAGATATAGAAAAGTAGGGAATAGAGGGAAAAAAAGAAGAGCAGGATTGAGAGAGAGACAGAGATAGTCGCAATATAGAGATTTTTTTAACAACAGATTTAATACGCTTTTTCATTCTATTTTTTTTATGCTCTCGGAAAACGTCGAGTAACTATGTTAGTATTATAGTTTTGCGTGTCTTTGAAACATATGGCTATACAACAATTTTATGCAGGTTTTTACATTATTTTTGTACTCTATAAGATCTTTCAAGTTGTAGCAGGTGGGTAGTAGAGAACAGACAAGGTAGTGTTTCATCGTATAGTAATGGCTGGGTAGTTTTATATTTCCATCGAGTTATAACTTTTCATCGCTCTATTCCCGTTCTCTGGTGGTTGAGTGTTTTTCACAGAAGCTGAATGGGATTCTTAATCAGAAGGGATTGTCATGATAGTGGAAGCGAATGGCATTCTCTCGCAGTTTAATCCACTGTTCTCTTCTTGAAATGTTGCTAGGAGCCTGACATGGCTTAACAAGCTCTCCTTGACAAGTCGTACGACCGTTGGTTTACGTCTAAAAGGTAGACAGCGTTCATCATTGACAACCTTGGTGATATTTACTCGGCTGGCAACTTTTCATCCTACATCTGTAGGGGAAATACCAGTAAGGAGATGCAAGTTATTTCGTTCAGTAGGTTCCAAGCAGTCAGTGATCAAGCGACAGGTGTGGTTCAATTCTGGTCCTATTTCTTTTTTTTTTTTTTTTTTTTGCGTGTGTTGATTTCTCTGAAACAAGATCAGCATACTCCACAGAGGAATGGAACAGGGACAAAGCAGTACATCTTAGCGTGCGTGATGTGATTATTAGGGCTGTGACAACAGCATATTCTTTTCATTGTTTTGACTCTTGAGTATATATCCGTTAATATCTTATATATTTTTATATAGACTTTGTCTTATTGTATCGGATATATACTTGAGAGTTAAACGAATGAAAAGAATATTCTATTGGCACAACCCTTGTAATTATAGATAAAATATATATTGTAGTAGTTAGTATGTTGAGGCTACTTGACGTTACCAGAGATTAAATTAATACATGTGGTTAAAAAATTCTGTTTTGAATTTTTACTGGAAGTTGTTTCAAAATCAACATTGGAACTAAGTCAATCAGTTTTATTACTATTTTCTGTTTTCTTCTTTCTATTTTATTGGATCATTTTCTAAAGAGAAACAAAAACAACAAGAGAAAATAAGAAGGAAGAAAAAATAATTGGAATATGCGAGAGGGAAATACGGTAGTTGGGGGGTTATAAAAAAGTGATGCTGTAATAAAAAGTAGTAAAGGGGGAAATTAAAAAGAGAAATATATATATATATATATATATATATATATATATATATATAGAGAGAGAGAGAGAGAGAGAGAGAGAGAGAGAGAGAGACAGGGAGGAGAGTGGTCAGTAAAGGAGAAATGTTCATAGGGAAGTTTTAAAAGAAAGACGTGACACGCACTTTATAAAAACTACTCTATTTCGTTATCCATATCCTGGGCAATGTCGCGTAACCCTGCTGGTGAAAATAACGTAACTTTAATAGTTTTTTCGATCGGCTATTATACCAAATATTTCAGTCGATTTTTAAAATATACGTTGGTTAGGAGATAGAACGTCTTTTTTTATTGTTCTTATAGAAAAAAGAGACAGAGGTTCTTGTATTTATACATTTCATCGCTGCTCTTGCTAGTATTGTTTGGAGGTTTGGTTTTGTTTTGGGTTTTATGTGTGTGTTTTTCTGCTTAAGCTCCCGGTCGTCTTCTCTTCTAGACACTGAACAACTTAATATACTCTGTCATCTCTCAAGACCAAACACGCGATCTTCGTATAAGAATGGCACTATGTTCTAACAATGAAGCGTCTGCACCGATTATTAATTATGCAACATCATGAAAGTATAGACAAAATATAAATAATAAACGACAAAGTTACATTGCAGAGTTTGTTTCTCAGTGGGGAATATATAGTTTTACATGTTTTAAAACGCCATATCTTTGCACATATTAAACGCATAACCCGGTAAGAAAATATTAATATTTTACGTTTCTGAATTTTTTAGATGAAGATTTATTATTCGTATAATTTGGATTTTTCGGACTACTGTTCTCATCTTGACTGTCATTTTCACAAAAGTTTCAATTGATGTTACCTTTGACCTTCTTCAGAGTATTTTGTCAGACTTGGAAATCTTTCTGATTAAACTCGAGAATCTACCTGGAATTTTGAACGAAATGATGTATTTAATACATGGGACAGCATGCTCTTATTTCGTTATAATTGTTCCCAGTACTGTCCAATGTATGTATAGAATATTTTGGGGAAATAGCTATAGGATCACACCACAAAAGCCAACAATGTAGCTTCGATGTGTGGATGGCACATTCATAATCTGGCCCCACCAGGAAAATGTTCAAACATTTCTGGGCCATGTGAAATTTATACGTTCATATCTACAGTTCATGATAGTAAAATAACATAATAAATCATCGTTCCTAGAGCTGCCAAAAATCTGCACTGGTCAGCAGTGTATATCATCTATATACCAAAAGTTTACTTTCAAATGACACTATCTAAACTTCAATTTCCAGCATTCATATAATGTAAAGAAAGAGATCTTCCGTTGCCTATAACATCGGGCAAAACTAATCTGCAGTAAAAGCAATGTATATAAAAAAAATTGACAGTTTAAGAGAAACCCTTCACCAAAACAACTATTCAGAGAGCATGGCATCAGAATAAAGAAACCTAGAACAGATACCAAAGGACACCACCTAAAAGTTTACGACAGTGTGTATATCATACAAGAAGGCTTGTCTGAAAAAAATTCAAATAATATGTCTATAAGATTAGGTGAGTATTCAGAAGGGACTCAACTTTCCGCAAACATTTTTCTGCAAAGAGTCAAACCCCTTACAGAAAAGAATCATAAGAATTGTGTGTATAAAATCCCATACAATACTCAGGTGAGACATGTCGTCCACTAAATGTAGCGTTAAAAGAACATCGAAAAGCAGTGAGTCGGGTTTGACCGATCATATATGGCCTGTAATAGGGAAGAATTTACACTTGTAGAATGAAGTAAAATTTACTGACACAGAAGAATAGTGGAAGTAAAACGACTCACAGGAGCAGCAAATATTAGGTGGCGATCAACTACTAAAAAGACCTAGTATACATTTTAAAACGATATGGAAGCTATTAATTAGAAATAAGAGATAATATATATAGTAAAACTTAAGTAGTAATATATATATATATATATATATATATATATATATATATATATATATATATAGTAATATGTATATTAGTCGAGCAAGTAACTGCTCGACAAATAAAATGTTACTTGCAGATAACTATTGAGTAATGAAGCCGTAGGTACCGCTTCAAAAAACAAATTTTTACTTTCCTCGCCAAATATTTCATGAATTTCTTTGGAATAGTGATAATAATAATCTCCGAGTTCTTCTGTTTGATTTCAGATATTATTTTATATAATTTGATATAATATCGATTTAAAAAAATATTTTTTACAAAATCATTCCTTAAGAGTTTTCCAACCGGGCAACTATTCATACTACCATAACATAACATTTAATAACTGTCCGTTGAAACTATTGCTGTTACTACTACTCTTTATTTCTACCAGCATCAGACTTACTGCTTGCTAAAATTGTTGATGCTACTTCAAACGTCTTATAGTTTCTTATCGATTGCACATTGATTTTTGCAGAGAGAGAGAGAGAGAAAGAAAGATATATGGAGAGAGAGGGAGAGATAAAGATATATGGAGATAGAGAGAGAGAGAGAGGGTGAGCCAGAATAAGAAATGAAGCCGTATGTATTGCATAAAAAAAACAAATTTTGAATTTCTTCAGCAAATATTTAATGAATGCCTTTGGAATAGTGATAATCATAAGTTCATGTTATTCTGCTTTATTTTAGATATTTTTTAATATATTTTTATATAATATCGATTTTAAAGGAAAAATATACTTTACAGATTTGAATATTACGAGTTTTTTCACTTATCTATTTATACTAACCTTTTTGTCAAACCACGCTAAGCGTTTATTAATACTACCTTTACACAATAACTTCCGACTGCAACTACGCGTATAGTAACTGATCGCTTGTTAGGACCGTTGATACTATCATAACATAACATTTAATAACTGCCCGTTGGAACTATTACAGTTTCTACTACTCTTTATTTCTAACAGCATCAGACTGACTGCTTACTAGAATTGTTGACTTCAAGCGGTTTATATTTTTATCGCTTGCACATTGATTTTTACAGAGAGAGAGAGGGGGAGAGAAAAAGAAAGATATATGGAGAGAGAGAGAGAGAAAAGATATATGGAGAGAGAAGGTGAGCAAGAATATTGAATGAAGCCATAGGTATAACATAAAAAATTTAATTTCCACGAAATATTTAATGAATTCCTTTGGAATAGTGACGATAATAATAATAATAATCTCACGTTATTCTGCTTTATTTGAAATAGTTTTCGTTATAGGTAGTTATTAATAGGAAAATTGGTAAAAGGTGAAAGTACACGCGTTATTTTTAATAGTATTTTCAAGTTTAATTCAAGTTTTATGATACCTGTTTTTTAATTCAAGTTTTATTATACCTGTTTTTATTAAACTGTTAGGTGAAAGTACCCGTATAGTATTTTCAAGTTTACTTAAAGTCTTAAGATACTTTAAACGACGGTCACATACGTCCATAAGCACCAATTTTTTGTTTGTTTGTTTGGTTTTTTGTTTGGTTTTGTTTTGCTTTGCTTTGCTTCCATTTTGTTTGTTTAATCCGGCAAAAAATAAAAAATAAGAATAACAACAAAAGAATACAAAAAACAATAATAACAAAAGAATCTATGAAGTTGGAATACATTTGAAATTTTTATTTTTATTTTAAAATAAAAAAAAACGCAGGTATCATAAAACTTTAATTAAACTTGAAAATAATATTTAAAAATAGCGCGGATTCCATTTTGGCGTTCACTAATTTCCCTGTTAATAATTACATAAACTCCGGCAAAAAAAATATCCATAAAAAAATATATATAACACAGATAAAATCATAATAAAAAATAATGCGCAAAGTTCAAGCCAAAATAAATAAATTTAAAAAAAACTAGGTCACACCCGCAAAAATTATTTCCTTGTAAAAGTAATAACGGCTCCCTCAGTCGAACTATGTACAACATCGGAGGTGATGCGTATTTCGCTACAGAGGTAGCAATCGTGTACGTCCGTCTTTTGGTACCGTGCTGAAATAATAATTTTATTATTTTGAAAGCCATTCTTAACATGGAGAGGAGAGGGTGTTTTATATCTCTATTCTGTGCTTCCACCTTACAATAGAATGAAAAATTACAATTGAATAAAAAATAGATATCGTGAAAACTTGAATTGCACATGAAAACACTATTTATAAATAGCGTGGTACCAAAAATGCATACGCACATTTTAGGATCATTCTTGAAGGAGATAGTTTTTAAAAGAGACTACCCACCCCCAATATTTTTAAGAATATTTTTAGTTAAATACTGATTTTCTAAGTGTTCGTTTTCTACCTCGCTGGCTAAGTTGTTAGTGGTTTAACTTATTTTAAAGTGTTTATTTAGTAAGAAAAGCAAGTCAAGAAGGATTTCTCCTCCACTAAACGAGGACAGAAAATATGGTGTAGTCTCAGAACAGATACTAATCTTTGCTACTAATAATAATAATAAACAAATATCTTCAGATGAAATAAAGTTTTACTCACTGTCCGTATTAAATTAAAATAGTTAAACTTAACGAAGATTATATTTAGAATTAATTATAAATTGAATGCAGCGTAAAATTTAAGAAAACTCGTCTATTTTTTATAGGTAGGAAAAATCTCCATTATATTTTTTTTTTTTTTTTTTTTATTATTATTATTATTATTATTATTATTATTATCATCATCATCATCATCATCATCATCTCTTTTGAACCCTGTCCAGGAGTTAGAAACAAACAGCAGATCCACCAGCCCAAATGCAAAAACAGTACTCCATACATGGGCGAATGGTGACCTTATAGAGGTGAACGATACTTTCAGGCGTAAGTAATTTTCTAGCGCGGTAGAGAGAGCCCACCTTCTTTGCAGCAGCCTTGACAATCCTCTCAATGTATCTATTCCAATCCATGTTCCCTGTAAACGTTATATCGGGGAGTTTAAAAGAAGTACTTTCAGGCAATGTGTTCTTGGCCATTGCTATTGGTGGTAGCGAAGGTTTCTTGTAGTTATTGAAAGAAACAAGCTTAGTCTTGGCAGTATTGAATGTGACCATCCATTTTTGTCCCCATTCCACTACAGATTGGAGGTCATCCACTAGTGTTTCTGCTTTCCTCAGATATGTGTTCATTTGTTCCCCCCATGCCTGTTATAGAGAGTGGTGTAATCGGCAAATATACCCATCTCCGAAACAATTTTATCAGGAATGTCATTTATGAATATCAGGAATAATAAGGTCCAAGGATAGACCCTTGAAGCACTCCCGCATTTATATCATATTGTTTAGATGTACGACCGTCGAGGCCAACAAAAAATTATAATCAATATAATAATCGTTTTTTATAATGAGAAAATTTATAAATATTTACAACCTTAAAAAGTGCAACAAAATGCCAATTACATGTTTATTAGTGCATAAGGCTCATCTGATTTAGTGTAAATAAAATAGTTTTTGTTTAAAAATCGTGTATCTTTTTTTTTTTAATTGAATATTAATAGTTTTCGGTAATGTAATTTTTCGGTTATATATTTTGTTGCAGATTTTTTTCTGTTGAGGCAGAAATCTTTTTACAAGAAAAAAATATATAATAATAATAATAATAATAATAATAATAATAATAATAATAATAATAATAATAATAATAATATGTAGTAATAAAACAATGACATTTACATCTAAGAATTAAATTCGTATAAGGTTCCTAAAATTTGCATTAGAATAGTCTGCAAGAATCTGTTGCGCAGCTGTTAGAGTACTTGAAAAACTTCAGTTGTAAATATGACATTCTTCTAAATATATATATATATATATATATATATATATAAGGTTAATTGTCTGTCAGTCTGTGTGTCTGTATGTGTACATTTCCCTATGAAGCTACTCAGTCAATTTTCCGTCTACAGACTCGAGATTTCGCATAAGGGGTATTGAGATTTAGGAAAATCTTTTTAATTGGTTTTTGGACAAAAATTTCGCTGTAAAGGAGCCAAAGTTCAACGATTAGGCTTTTAAAATCTCTACCAAACTCCTCCGTCAATTTGTGTCTAGCCATTTGAAAATTTAGATACATGTTCCTTGGACATGGATCAAACGTTTTCATTTTTATTTGAGCCCAAAAACAATAAATGTTAAGGGGTAAAAATTGGGATCAAAGTTCAAAAATGTTTTACCTTTGCGGTCTCTACCAAATTACCCAGCCAATTTTTTGTCTAAACATTTAAAATTCTACATAAAGTGTACTCAAACGTAGGGCAAGCTTTGTCATCGGTTTTTTATCCGAAGATTTGACTGAAAAGATTTTATCTTAGCGGTCTCTAGCAAACTATTTAGCAATTTTTGTCTAAACATTTAAAATTTTATATAAACGGTATTCAGACATGCAGCAAGATTGATAATCAGTTTTGGGCGAAAATTCGGCTGCCAAGAGGTTTAAGTTGAAAGAGTTGACCGTTGCAGATTTTACCAAACTCATTCGCCAATTTTGGGTCTAAACACTTGAAATTTTAGATGTAGGTTACCCGGATATAAGTTTAATTTTAATTTATACATATATATATATATATAGGAGCCTAGTCATGACCACACACACACACACAGACGTTCAGCTTTATATATATATATATATATATATATATATATATATATATATATATATATATATATAAAGCTGAACGTCTGTGTGTGTGTCTGGTCATGACTAGGCTCCTATATGGTTGACTATTATAGAAAACTGATCACATATAATTATAAAAGATGTATCGAGACACAGGAATGAGTATGTTTGATCTGGCATAATGATGATTCATTAAAATTGTGGGGTCTGCGTACGCGCCTGGTCCACAAAGTATGGAAATAAAAAAATTAAATATTAAAAAAAAACGTTTACAAGTGTTTTTGATATAGATGTACATAATAATACTTTGATAAGTATGTTTTAACTTAAATAGGGATGGTATAATATAATTGTGGGGGTCTGCGTTCGCGCCTGGCCTGCATAGAATGGAAATAGGCACAAACTTTAATACAGACTTTTCATATCTATCTGCGTAAGTATTCTTTGATAATTATGCTTCAGTTTGAAGAAATATGGTATAATAAAGTTATGAGGTGTTCGTTCGCACCTGACCTCCATAGAATGGAAATATTTCCCAAAGTTTAACAAGGTTTTTTTAATATAGATCCACAGAATATTGTGATAAGTGTTTCAGTGTGAACAGGTATGGTATAATAAATTATGGGATTTATCTATTTTATTTTAACTTTTATCATATTTTGCTTTGTTTTGATGTCCCCAAATTCGAAGCTATCTCATTACAAACCTTCCCTTTCATAACCTATCATACTTTCATAAATCGGAGTCCATTTTCTGTAGGCTGTTTTTGAACCTAGTTAACGACGGGTCAATTATGGTAGTATATATATATATATATATATATATATATATATATAATTATTTTTTTTTTACTAAAGTAATTAAATACCTACAGACACTAGTGTTTCATCCTTTCGGGATTCTTCAGTGCAGGGTGTCACGATTACTACCAGTCGAACGATTCGAACCCCGCGACACGAGACATCTCTGGCTCGATTAGCGGAGGCCGTATCCATTCGGCTACCATTAATCATGTGAAATAGCGTTGAATTTTAAACATTTTAATTTAAATGTTCATTACGTCAGACAGACAGTGATCAAATCGTTATACGATGATCTACGCATAAGAGCTAAATTGACCGACTTTTTAATTCAACAGAAAGTGCTCAACGATAAGAATCGTATTTCTTAAAGGGGCTGTCATAATTATTTTTTTTTTTACTATAATAATTAAATACCTATAGACACTAGTGTTTCATCCTTTCGGGATTCTTCAGTGCAGGGTGTCACGATTACTACCAGTCGAACGATTCGAACCCCGCGACACGAGACATCTCTGGCTCGATTAGCGGAGGCCGTATCCATTCGGCTACCATTAATCATGTGAAATAGCGTTGAATTTTAAACATTTTAATTTAAATGTTCATTACGTCAGACAGACAGTGATCAAATCGTTATACGATGATCTACGCATAAGAGCTAAATTGACCGACTTTTTAATTCAACAGAAAGTGCTCAACGATAAGAAACGTATTTCTTAAAGGGGCTGTCATAATTATTTTTTTTTTACTATAATAATTAAATACCTACAGACACTAGTGTTTCATATATATATATATATATATATATATATATATATATATATATATATATGCAATGTATATATGCAAAGCCGGGCTAAAGTGCTAGTATATATATATATATATATATATATATATATATAATTATCAAATTTTAGTCATTCAATGAATTTTAAAATTTATGAAGTGAACTGTTTAAATTTCAAATGAAAATATTTTTATTATTCTTTGCAAGACAAAGAATACATTTGAAATATTTTAACTACTTATCCTATAGGATTTCGATGTCTACCATCTCTTTAGAAGAGAAAATATTAGCAAATAGTTATAATGGTTTACACCTTATTTGCTAAAGTCAGTGAGACATGGAAAATCACAATTAAAAGTTGTATAAGGATTTAAATGTCATAGAGTAAAGAGAGTTAATGAAAAGGATATAAAAATTCACATCAAAATTGCATGGTAAAATCCGAAGTGAATGTTTTGATAGCAGTGTTGTAAAATGATCCAAACTGTATTTTGAGTAATCCACATCACAATGAATTTCTCAAAATGATTACTATTTATTACATACATTATGTATGTATGCATGTATGCAGTAGCGTCCAAAACTAAGGGACAAAATTTTAAAATCTAATATTTGTTAGAAATAACAAGTGTGAAAAACTGAAATTTTGACAACTGGTAGTCGTTGTCATCCATAATAATATATTAAACATTGAACTATTTGCAAAGGATAGAAAAAGAATTATAACAATTAATTATTTATTTTCAAAATAGGAACTCCAAAAGTAAGGGACAAAATTGATGAAACAATGTCAAAAGTATGCTATATTCAAAATCATTGTTTCCTCTAAAGAATAAGTCCTACTTAGTCATTTGTAAACGTTGCATCAGCCGGCACCATGGCGAAACGCCAAAAACTTGATTACTCTGTGAGACAAGCTATTGTGAAGCTACACAGGGAAAAGCACACCATTAGAAGAGGATTTCGGACCATAAGCCTGATGAAGCAAAGTACAAAATGTTTTGACATCTCTATGATCGTTGACAGTCTGTATCTCCCTGGAGAGGTCAAACCACCATTTGTTTTTTTTATTTGGCGCACACAACTGAATCTCACTCCGCACAGAAGAGAAATGGCCAGCAAAAGCTGGCTTGTTCAGAGGTGAAGAGTGAAGAAGTTTCAAATAAGCTTTCCGCTTTCTATCAATTTGAAGGTTAATTTGATTGGAATTATCAGCAAACCAATCTCGATGTCTGGGAACATTCAATCCAAGAGCTTCAAACCTTTTTGGTATATTGTATCTCTTACTGTCTTCCAATCACAATCTGATAAAACCACCTGGTTGAAAGCAGATTTCAAGGAACTTCGTACGACTGGATCCTTCAATTTGAAGACATCAATACGCTTAGGCATGTTGACTCCATTGAAACGGCTTTTTTTAGCGTACTGTAATTTTTAGTTTAGCTCTGACCATTAAATGATCAGTACGCATTACTCTAACTTTGCAAAAATTTCCAAGATCACCACGTCTACACAGTATGTAATCAAGCAAATGGCCATGTTTCGATTAGGGATGGAACCAGGTCTCCTTGTTTTTCTGGTGGGAAAAAGTGTTGGTGATAACAAGATTTAGTTCACTGCAGAGATGAAGAAGCAGCATACCATTTGAATTGACGCTACCAATGCCATATGGACCCAACGGAGACCAAGTTCCTTTATCTGATCCAACCCGTGCATTGAAGTCACCAGGAACCACCAAATTCTCAGCACTTACCAAACCGGTGATAACAGATCTGAGCATATGATAACAGGAAGTAATATCGTCTTCAGACGAAGTAAGAGTCGGCGCATAGACAGAAAGAACATTCATATAACGACCAGCAGCAAGGGGCATTCTCAATGTCATTGCACGGTCATTTATGCCTACTGGCTGTTCGATCTTGTCAATTAAGGAGTTCTTAACTGCAAAACCAACACCAGCCTCACGCCTCTCCTTTTCAGCTCTACCAGACCAGAAGATCGTGTAGCCCGACTCACGCTCAACCAGTTGATCATCACCTGCGAAACGTGTCTACGAGAGTGCAGCAATGTATATATTGTACCTTTACAATTCCTTAGCCAAAATTGCAGTCTTCCGTTCTAGTCTTTTACCATTGTCAATAAGTGTTCTCACATTCCAGCAACAGGGCTGGAGTGGGTGTCGTTTAGAATAATATCTTCTTTTCCCGTTATTATGGACAGCCATCAGACGCAGGTTGCTGACCAGCAGGTCAAATGCAGCCTCGGTTAGAACGCTATTTATTGTTCCAACCAAATTCTTGGGTGAACAGTGCTATCCTGAAAGGCTGCTCAGTCACAAAAAGCTCCACCAATCAAACAACTGTCTAAGTATTGTTGCTAACAGCGATGTAACGATAGGCTTTTTGCCACCTGTGTGCAGATCAGTTATTACATGCTTACATTTCTTCATAGCTCTCAACAGAAGGTTTAAAAACAACCTTTCATGTTAACAGATATATAACGATAATGAGATAAAAACAATTATTATTTGTTTTATCTCTTTCTGACAAATCCTATAGACATTTCTGTTTTTTCCCAATCAGAAATCAACACCCTCTCTTCTGCCCTCTCTTCCTCTATCCCGTCCGGTCAAATACCCCTCTTACCGCAATGTGCACCTCGCTGCATGCATTCATGACACCAATTAGTGTCATAGATCTGGTCGCCCCAGAGCATCTACTTTGAATGACGACCACACTCTTAAATTAACTGTTTTGAAGGATCGAAAGAAAACTTATGTTGACCATAGAAAAGAATTCAAAACAAGGGCTGGGAATTCTCTTTCTAGATATACAATATCTAGACGAATGAAAGAAATATAAATTTCTTCTAAAAGGTGTTCAAAGAAGCTATTTTTACCTAAGAAGAACATCAATGATAGAAAGAGACTTTTCTCGTGTTATAGCAAGAAAGATACAAACTGGTTCAGGAATGTTTTCTGGTCAGGTGAATCAAGATTTTGTCTTGTTAGTGATGCTCCTGAATGGTGCATTCGAAGAACTGGAGAAAGATTTTGCAAAGTTGCATAAAAACGACAGTTAAACACAGCAAAGAGGTTTAGCTTTGTACGACAGCTAGTCTCTCTCGGTTAAAAATGTTGATATCCAGCAACAAGCAAGAGCAGGATATCCAGCAACAAGTCAAAGTGCATACCAGCTTAATGCGGGTACTGGTCTTCCGCTTTATGGTTTTTTAAATCAGAGATATGCTTCTCCTAGAGAGGTGGCCTTGACCATGGTTTGCTGGAGCCCTCTCTACCCCAATACCATTCGATCCATGTCTAGGATTTAGGTTGCTGGTCATCAGAGCATATTCCACATGACTGTGGGGCATACATGCCGCAGCAGACAGGGCTTAAGCTCTTCTGAAGATTTCTGTCAGGGTAGCCTCACCCTTAGCCGTTGGTTGAAAAACCTTGGCCAACAAGGCAGTGAGGGGCCAGTTATATGTCGCAGAACATTCACTGTTCATCAAAGCCCCAACAATGATTAAATAAAAACAGATACAACACATGCAACACGTAAAACAAGCAGTCATGAATCTCGGTATTAATTTTTGAATTGAGAGAAGCGTTTAAAAGCGGTAGAATTCCTCAATAGTCATGACGATCGTAATGGTGTTTACAATTCAAACGATGAACAAAACGATGAATCCAAACGATGAAAAATAAAAAACAGATTCAACACAGAAAACACGCAGTCATGAATCTCGGTGTTAATTTTTGAATATATATATATATATATATATATATATATATATATATATATATATATATATGCATACATACATACGTACATATACACTAGTGAGCAAAAAAAAGATGGGCCAAATTTTATTTTATACATTTCATTGCACTAAAAGATATATTGAACAAAAACAATTGAACAAGGAAACTTAAAGGGGCCTAATGACACAGAATAGAACAAGACATTTACCTTTAATAAATGTGTTTAGGATGGAATTCCCTTTTGATTTCTTCATAAGATCAATCCTTTTAGACATGATCTCAACCAAAGCGGAACACTTTGAAAAGGATATGCTATTCCATTCGCTTTGCACAGCTTCATAGAGTTTGTCATTGTTCTCAAAAGTTCTTCCGACCAATACACGAGATATTATGAACCAAATATCATCGATTGGGTTTAAATCGGAGCTTTGATCTGACCAAAATATCACATCAATTGAATTATCAGAAAACCATTTTTTGTGGCTTTAACAGTGTGGTGTGCATGGGCATTATCATCTTGAAAAATAACGTTCTCGGATAGTCCCAGCTTCTGGATACTTAGTAACAGTCTTGTTTCTAATATTCGAATGTATTCCTTTGTATTAATTGACTACTCACATCTAATAAGTTCCCCAACTTCTGCTGCAGTAAAAGCCCCTCGTACCATTATCCCTCCATTCCCGTGTTTAACTGTCGTTTTTATGCAGCTTGGCGAAAATCATGCTCAAGTTCTTCGATTGAACCGTTCAGGAGCATCGGGAGCATCACTAACAAGACAAAATCTTGATTCATCTGACCAGAAAAAATTCCTAAACCAGACTGTATCTTTCTTGTCATAACACGAGAAAAGTCTCTTTTTATCATTGATATTCTTCTTAGATAAAAATGGTTTCTTTGCACGCCTTTTAGGGGAAAATCCTATTTCTTTCATTCGTCTAGATATTGTATATCAAGAAAGAGAATTTCCAGCCCCTGTTTTGAATTCTTTGCTATGGTCAACATAAGTTTTCTTTCGATCCTTCAAAACAGTTAATTTAAGAGTGTGGTCGTCCTTCAAAGTGGATGCTCTAGGGCGACCAGATACAGTTTTCCTTTTACCAAGCGTTCGACTTCAAACCTTTGACTAATTAGCTTTACTACAGATGTTTTCACATTTTTATTTTTTAAAATATCAAAAAAATCTGCTTGTAAGTCATTTTGGACGGCCTTAATCCTGAAATTCGATTTTTATATCCTCGCAAAGATTCGGTCTTACCAATTTTTGAATTAATTGTTTCACTTATTATTATATGCTATAATAATAATGATATGCAAAATAGAAATTTTCAGTTAAAATTAACACTAATTCATGGGAAAATATTGAAAAATCGATTTCTTCCTTCTTTCACTCTTGGCCCAATTTTTGCTCATGAGTGCATATATATATATATATATATATATATATATATATATATATATATATATATCGAACTTTATATAAATAGATTAAACATATGGGCGGTATAACAAGTTATTAATGATATCGAATGTTACTTGCGTGTTTTTATCTGCATTTATAAGATAATCCTAGTTTCTTAATAAAATTATTGCAGAATAATGTTGTTACGTAGTGGGATGTGTGTAACTAATTGGTGCGTCGTGTACGCATGTATATATTCTGCATCTATATAATGATTGTACAAATTATGCAGATGTTACGATGCAGTCTTACCATTTTTAGGATTATTTTTTTCACTTATTATTATATGCTATAATAATCATGATCTATAAAATAGAAATTTTCAGTTAAAATTAACAAAAAGTCATGGAAAAATATTGAAAATTTGATTTCTTCCTTCTTTTCGCCCTTGGCCCATTGTTTTTTGTTGTTGTTTTTTGTTTATATATATATATATATAATTTTTTTTGTTTATATTATATATAATATATTTTGGTTCCACATCTGGCCTAATAAAACATAGAATTTCAACGCACAAATATTCTTTTAAAAATAACTCTTTGTCAAACCAAACTACTCTATCCAAGTATATTTGGCAACTCAAGAATAACAATATTTCTTTCAAGTTGAAATGGCAAGTAATTGAATCTTGCAAACCATACAAACCAGGAGATAAATTCTGTGCACTATGTACAAAAGAGACCCTAAAAATTTTGAAATACAAAGATATAAAAAAATACAACCACCCTATTAAATTCAAGAGAGGAACTAATATTCACATGCAGTCATAAACGTTGGTTTAAATTTAATAAATATAAACCACCTTAAATCATTAAAAATTACTTATTAGTAAAAATAGATTACAATATTTTTTTTATTATTCTGTAATAAATTAAGTTAGACTAATTATCTCCTTTACATTCTTTAATTAAAGAAATATGACTAATTATCCCCTTGCATTATTTAATCATACAAATAACATTATCCTCCAATTTCTTTCGAATTCTAAACCTTGGCGTCGTTTAATCAAAAGTACGCTAAAGGAAATAAATTATTACACAAGCGTTCTTTTTGAAAATTTATCATTTCATAAGTTGAAAAGCTATAGCAAGCATCTATATGAGTACTTTAACCATAGTTCCTGATTTGAAAAGGCGAAAAATTAAAAGGTAAATATTTATACGTATGTCTTTATGTATATATATGTATATTTATGTATATGTATATATATATGTGTGTACTTTTTCATATATATGATGTATGTATTTGTGTATATATGTATGCATAATATTGTACTTAAACCAAATTTATATTTATAATTTTACTCTATTTTATTTCTATCTCTAACCCATATTAATTTTCTTATCAAGTTTAAATCCATACTTTTATTTTAATTTTTTCCAGATACATCTGCCTTATTTTAATGCTAGGTTTATTTATGGTGTCTTTTACATTTAATAAAAACCTTTCCCAATATTTGCTGATGAGGAAACGTTGTTTGATAAAAAAACGATATGTAATAATTATTGTCCGTAACTTGATGTCTACCACAATAAACACACTGTTTTCCAAAACGCTCGTACAAATAACTGATTTTGTTGTTGTTCCTTCTTATGAAACGGATTTTTAATTTAATTATAATTTGATTTTTAAATTATCAATCACATTACTAAATATTATATATATATATATATATATATAAATATATATATATATATACTAGCAGCTCAGCCCAGCTTTGCCTGGATCCTGTGTACTATTCATAACTTTATGCGCATATGTATATATACATTGCATATGTATATATACATTTAAAACCTACATCTAAAATTTCAAGTTTTTAGACCCAAAATTAAATTATGCTGCTCTCTAAATTATATATATATATATACTAGCAAACACCGTGCATTTCGCGTTTTGTGGGCACCCTTCCAGTAAGTGAGTGCTTTAAGAGCAACTATTGCCTAAGAGGTTTAACATTTTTTACTACTTCTTGGAGTGACTTAAATCCAACCTTAGGCTTTAAAGCAAATAGTTTCTATTAAAGTGTACACTTATATTTTTACACATATAAATTTAAACGATTACAAAGAATACTAAAGAATATAATTTGTGCAGTATTACAAACAAAATTTTATCAACAATTTGTTAATATACAGCGGAGGATATATATATATATGTGTGTGTGTGTGTGTGTGTGTGTGTGTGTGTGTGTGTGTGTGTGTGATTTGCAACTTTTATACTTAGTGGTACTGATTTTCGTATTTTCTAGCTTCGTGCGGAGACCAATAAATTTTATAACTAGCAATTTACATAATTTAGATACCAGCGGCGTAATTGAATTTTCAAATATTTTAAAGAAGTATTTTATGGTTTCTTATGCACGCATTACACTGATTAGCGGCTTTTTAAGATTGAGTTAAAATGATATAAAATCATCATTAAAATATTGAGTAGAAAGTTCTAGCGGAATTTTTAATTTTGATTTCAAATGATGTATTTTCAAATTAGTTTTCTTTATAATAGCTTTACTTTATATATCATTTTAAAGAGCGTTTATCGTTCTATCCAATCGTTTGAGTGCCAATTGTTTTAAAACAAATATGTTTTCTTTTCAGAACGTTGATCGAAAAAAGCAAATTCGCACATATTGTCTTATTTTAATTTAAGCTAGACCGAAAAACGGCTGAAATAGTTCGCGATATCAATGAACCACTACTAAACGCATAGCTCAAAGGTGGTTTAAGAAATTTCGTGGCGGCGTCGAGACCTTTTAAGAAGATGGGCGTAATGACCAGCCATCGGATGTTGACAACAATCAATTAAGAGCCTCCGTCGGAGCTAATCCACGCACAACTGTTCGAGAACTTGATTCTGAATTAGCCGTAACATACATGAGGACTTCCAACCACTGGAGAGAGATTGGAAAGACAAAAAACTTGATAAATGGGTGTCTCACGAATTGAAAGACAACCAAAAGAAACGCCGTTATGATGTGTCAGATTTTCTTTCATTTATGTAAAAATAACGACCCGTTTCTCGACCGGGTTGTAATTTACGACAACCGGCAACGCTCACCTAAGTGGTTAGACACCGACGAAGCTCTACGAAACTTCCCGAAACCAGAATTACACCAAAAGAAGGTCATACTGACTGTTTGGTCGTTTCCGACCGGTCTAATCCATTGCAGTTTTTTTTTACATTAGATGAAAACAAATAGATAAAATGCATCGGAAACTTCGATAACAACATTCAGCGTTAGTCAGGAGCAAAGGCCGAATTCTCCTCCATAACAATGCCCGACTGCACGTTGCTAAACCGACCCTGCAGAAGTTGAACGAATTGGGCTACGAAGCTCTGCCTCAACCGCCATACTCTCCAGATCTCTGACCTACAGACTATCACTTTTTCAATTATCTTGAGTCACTGCATGAGAAATGCTTAAAAAGCTTAAGCGATATCAAAAACGCCTCCAGCGACTTCATCGCCACCAGTACGCAAAAGTTTTGAGTTACTGGCATAAATGCACTTGTTTTGCGTGGGCAAAAGTGTGTTGATTCTGATGGTGCTTATTTCGATTAATATTTTTTGTTGTTTTAGCCGAAACATGTTCATTTGAATTTAAAAGTTAGAAACCGTCAGATTTGGTTCCGGAATTGTTTAGATTATGATTAATATTTAAGTATTCTATTTATTCAGACTATTTTTCTCATCTTTTGGCTATATTCATCACATTTCAGGCGATCTATTATATATATATATATATATATATATATATATATATATGCAGTAGATAAGAAAAGTTTACTAGACAAAAGCAAATGTAAACCCAATCTAAGAAAACTGCTAATATCAATATTATTCCCAACTAATTTAAAAGCTCAGTATATATATATATATGTATATATATATATATATATATATATATATATATATATATATATATATATATCCCGTGCTAGAATTATATGCAAATCGATATTTTAGTTCTAACTCCGATAGTTTTCAATGGAAATTCGTGAAACTTCGCACGTTATACGGCAATACTAATGCTAAGAAGTTTAAATATATATATATATATATATATATATATATATATATATATATATATATATATATTTATATACATATATATCCCGTGCCAGAATTATATGAAATTTATTTATATTATATTATAAATATATATATATATATATATATATATATATATATATATATATATATTGCAATTAGGAAGGGTAGACTTTTATGATTCATGAGTAAATTTGTATATATATAAATGTATATATATATATATATATATATATATATATAAATGTATATATATATTCCTTTAATCTTCTCTCCAAAAAGGTGGAATAGGAGGAAAGAAAAAGAAATGGTGAGCCAGCTGACCGGTTTCGCCCCTCGCTTCTCAAAGCTGTATCTAAGGAATTTTTAAAACAAAGAATGAAAAGGCGATTAAAATTGCGTTTTATTCAATTTACAGGGAGAAAAAAAAGTGAGAAAACGATTAAAATAAAACAACGTTATGGTCGAGATTACCCTAAAGATTAATCACGTTAAAACCCGTTTTCTAAGTTGAAGGTGAATAGTCTCCAAAGTCTTAAGGTGATATAGTGAATGAGCACGACTAAGAATAGAAAAAGAGTCTGTGTTAAAGTCCATTGCACAAGACCGTTTTTGTAGTAAATGATCAGTAATTGAGGACCCGTTGCAATGTTGTTCGATTCTTCCATCTAATCCTTATGTCGTTCGACCCAAGTAGTTGGCACCGCAACCACATTCAAAATTGTAAATGACGTTACTATTATGGCGGGGGGTAGAACGTCTTTTCGAGAAGATGGTAACATATTTACTTTAAATTATGAATCATAAAAGTCTTCCTTTCCTAATTGCTGAATTTAAATTTTGTATCCCTAAAAACATTATGATATATATATGATTAGTTTTTTTTTTGGAAAAAGAATTCCAGCAGAGTGCTCAATTAAAAGGAAAATCCAAATTTTAAGAGCGTACTTATATTTTGTGTACAGAAAGTTGTTCGTTGAGACAGATCATTGGTACCGTCGGTTTCAAGCCCGATAATAAGGCCTGTTTAAGGTATATTTATGAAGCTCTCTTCAGCCAATATTCGTCTATCTTATAACCGAAAGTGTGAAGTATATATACCTCGCGAATTCACGTTCAAATCTCGCTTTGTTTAATCCCCCCCTTTTTTTTTAAATTTTATATATATATATATATATATATATATATATATATATATATATATATATATATATATATATATATATATATATATATATATATCGGATAATGTAATACCTAATTTTCAACTTTGAATTATTTAAATTTAAGATCTAATTTCGAAAAAATGTTTTCTTTATATGAATCGATTTTAATTTGAACCCCATTTAATTTTAAAATCTCTTTCCTTGTGTATAAAAAACTTTAAAATCTGTATTAGTACCGGTTAAAAACTTAAAAATTCGTTTAATTATATCGAATTACATTTAAAAATTTCCAAAAATACGTTTAAAGTTTAAAAAAATATATTTTTAATTATATGGAATCACGTTTAAAAATTTCGAAATACGTTTAAAAATTATTTTTAAAAAACCCAAATCTTTCAAGGTTTGGGGAAGTGAGTATTTATCTATCCTAAGTGATTCCCCTCGTGAGATGTATATGTTATAACAAAGTAGATTCTTGGTACGTACATAACAAACCAAGGCGACACCGAAATTTGCGAAGTGATAGGAAGATAACGACACCATTTAATATATATTTATACTGTGACGTTGTACACCATTTTTAACGACATCGTTATCTTTTAATGGAACCAACACGTTGTAGACTCCATCACAAGGAACATAATAAAGAAAAAAACTCGACTCCTCGTTTTCTTTTTTGACAAAAGCCTTTATATCTGGTATTTTCAACAAGGCATTTTTTTAATATTTAAAGAATTCATTTCTTTACCAGCCGCATATGATTTTGCATCTCGGCTCTGACTGCACCTACGTGTTTCGAACACATATGCAATAGTCCTTCTACGCTCTCTCGTGTCTTGAACACGTCCTTTTTGCTCTCTTGCGTTTTGAATGCATTCTTTTTGCTCTCTCGTATCTCAAACACGTCCTTTTTTGCTCTCTCGTATCTCGAACAGGCCTTTTTTGCTATCTCTCTCGTATCTCGAACACCCCCTTTTGTCTCTCTCGTATCTCGAACACGTCTTTTTTTCTCGTATCTCGAACATGTCCCTTTTTCTCTCTCTCGTATGTCGAACACGTCTTTTTTTTTCTCTCTCTCTCGTATCTCGAACACGTCCCTTTTTCTCTATCTCTCGTATGTTGAACACGTCTTTTTCTCTCTCTCTCTCTCTCTCTCTCTCTCGTATCTCGAACACGCCCCTTTTTCTCTCTCTCGTATGTCGAACACGACATTTTCAAGTCCTTTCTTTTCTCTCGTATCTCGAACATGTCTTTTTTTTAAACACTCTCGTATCTCGAACACGTGCTTTTTGTCTTTCTCGTATCTCAAACACGTCCTTTTTTATCGTATCTCGAACATGTCTTTTTTCTCGTATATAGAACACGTCCTTTTTTTGTGCTCTCTCGTATCTCGAACACTTCTTTTTTTTTCGTATATCGAACACGTCCTTTTTTGCTCTCTCTCTCTCTCTCTCTCTCGTATCTCGAACACATCCTTTTTGCTCTCTTGTGTTTCGAACGCGTCATTTTTGCTCTCTCGTGTCTCGAACACGTCCTTTTTCTCTCTCGTATCTCGAACGCGTCCTTTTTTTTTCTCTCTCGTATCTCGAACACGTCCTTTTTCCTCGTATCTCGAACACGTCCTTTTTTTCCTCGTATCTCGAAAACGCCCTTTTTGCGCTCTCGTGTCTCGAACACGTCTCAAATCCTCTACGACTCACACAATCTCGAATTCATGCTTCTCTTACCATATGTCCTTTTTATCTCTTCTGTGACGTCATATCGCGCAGCCGGCTTGGTCATTTGCATATAACAGCTGCTGCTAGCCCAGCATCAGCGGCCTTGTTACAATAGTTTTAATTTCTAGAATCATTCTAATAAAAATTACCGAAATGAATAAATGCAAATTTCATGGATTCATGTCTCGCACTAATGGCAACGTTGCTTTCAAAAACGAGACGTTTTATAAACACACTATTTTTTTTTATTTTCTTTATTTTATATTTGTTTTTTGTAATTTTTTAATTCAACAATTGTTTTGATTTTAATAAAAAAAACAAATAAATGTTTCGCAATATTGTTTCATTTCCTTCATATGTCCCTTTTTTTAAAGTGCTTATTAGATGCTTAACTAATCGTGATATATTTTTAATTAATATTAATAACTGTAAGTGTAAAGGTCAATAGATTTTCTTTTGTTTCTTTTCATTTATTTACAGTCGCAATCGAAATCACAAAATGTGTTATGCTTATTTATCTATATGGATGAATGGGAATTTTGTTTTTGTTTTGTGTTTATAAGAAAGTTTTTTTATATTTAAAATCAATGTTTCAAATATTTCAATTGGCGAGATTTTCACCGGAAATTTAAAGGGGAATGATTCCGTCATTGATAAGCAATGATCAGTTTGAAGACCCGCCGTTCCAACAGTTATTCCGACGAGTAATTCTCCATTCTACAGAGTGAAAGGTCGGATCTTCACTTGGATATTTTTGAGTCAATCCTTATTAACATGGAGATCTCTCGATTGAGTGCGGGTGTCCTTCGTTTCGGTGTCGATTGTCGTTGTACAAGAAAGAGAGGAGGAAGAATTAAAAAACGACGAGACAGATAAATCCTACATAGAGATGGAAGAACGTATATTTATTTATACATACATCGACATTAAATTAATAAATTGATCTAACGGAGACAATTCATAGATCTTTAAAGTTTTCAGTTCCTTCGTTGATGGCCAAAAACACGAATTTGCACAAAGCAGTAGCATTAATTAGAAAAAAATCAGCATTTGATACTTTCATATTTTTTTCAGATGCCAATTGACTTATGATATATCATCACATAATATGACAAGTTTAAAAGAAATATAAAAAGATCTTTGCATTGAAGAGGGGCCATATTATTTTTTGATTCTTAATGTGGACTTAATTAGCATCAGATCGTCGCACACATTGGGATTCCACTTTCAACTGCAAACCGAAAGATGAGAACAATAACAAATATTATCTCACTTCGACTCCCCGCAGTCTTCATTATTAATCATAATAAACGTGTATATTTACTTGCTTCATATCTGTTTATATACGGATACAGATAACACAGTGTTCTTTATTGTGATAGAGCGGGACATATGCGTATTCATATATTAACATTCTCTGCAAGTAAAAATTGCCTTTTTCTACGCATTTCCATGAGAGGTATTGTTCACTTATATTCTCCTCCCTAACACTCCGGCTAGAAATACCATTATTATAGATACACGTCAAAATGGATTTGAAATACTCTGAACATCGATTGGCATGTCACGTTTCGGTTTTAATGGGTTTTCGTTAGTTTATCACGCTTAAGTATAC
The DNA here is from genome assembly GCF_053919585.1 of Euprymna scolopes. NCBI lineage: Eukaryota > Metazoa > Mollusca > Cephalopoda > Sepiida > Sepiolidae > Euprymna > Euprymna scolopes. Next base: position 73,520,823 of record NC_136491.1, on the reverse strand, counting down.
AATAGCATATTCATTTACGTTTTAGAATACTTTTAGAGAGAGATTGACGCAATTTTATGTGACTATTTCAGTAATATATCTCGATAAATATAGAAGTACATGTCAGACTAGCTATTTATTTTCGCTTTTCATCTTACAACTAAAAATGATTTCGTCTGGTGACTAGAACATAACACAGGCTTTACTCCCTAAACCTTCTTTAATGAGATATAACAAAATATATGTCTCTGTATATAGAGTTAGACACTCACACACACATACACACACACACACATATATATATATATATATATATATATATATATATATATATATATATATATATATATATATATTGTGTATTTAGGCAGCATATTTTCATTCAGACGAGTATTGTTGAATGGCAACCAAGAAATAAGAACAACAATTCGGAAAATTGAAAAATTACAAAAAAGCTCATTAAACAAGAACACTCCATGCTATTCAATAATACTTGTCTGAATATATATATATATATATATATATATATATATATATATATATATATATAACAAATTGGTTTTTAAAATATAGCGAAGAATATGCATATTTTTTATTTGAAAAAGGCAAAGTTTTTCTCAGCTCCTGATGTTTAAAAGTTTTACGACTCTTCATACTTAGATGTACTGATTTGCGTATTTTCTAGCTTCACGCGGAGACTAATAAATTTAATAACTAACAATTTACATAATTTGAAGACCAGAGGTGTAATTGAATTCACAATATTTTAGAGAAGCATTTTATGGTTTCTTACGCACGCACTACAGCGATTAGCAACATTTTAAGAATTGAGTTAAAATGATATAAAACAAAGAAATATCATTACAATGACTAAACGTGAAGATTAAATTGATCTGCCATTCTTATGAGCAGTTCTGTCTGCGTTTAAGTGGCTTTTCGTTAGTCTCACCCTTACGCATAAAATAGCATATAGAATAGTATATAGAATAGCATACAAAATAGATTATGTTTCGAGATTTTCTAGATGAGGGTTAATGCTTTTTATGTTCTGATTTTCTCATCTTCGAGCTTATATTCACAACATTTTGGCCGATGTAACCTACGACTTTTAAAACCATTTAGCATTAAATTATCGCTGATAGGACTCCGTATCGTTCCCTTAAATTCGAATGAAAATAATTCTCATACGTTCCGTGCTCTTTCATTGAGGAATACTGATTTTCCTCTTCTGTCCTTCTATGCTTTCAGACTCTTGATAAACATTTTCTGTGGTAAGTCCTGATGTGTTTTTAATGTTTTTTTTTATCTTAGTATTATATTTTACATTCACTTTTATTACCTTACCTCTTTGTGAACTAATTGTAACATTAAATGAAGTTTCTGAAGAATTACGTGCCTTTATATAAAGAAGTTAGTCATGAATACGCTACGAATAAAAAGAGTTTTATTATGATGTGCATATTGTTATTATTGTTTACTGGCAGTATTACCCGGCTATGCACGGGGGTTGCTTTGATGCCTTTTTATGCTTATTTTGATCTGTGTGTGTTGGTAATTCCAATATTTTCTTTCTTTTCTTTTTTTTTTGTAATCTTAAAATTATTTTAATAATGTTCGGTTATAGTGACATCTTATTGATCAACGTAACCTCCATACAGTGGATGCAACGTGCCAGCAACAATCCATTTTCTCTGATTTGTCCCCTTAGCATCTATTCTTCCAGCTCAAAACCAAGTACTGTGGCGAGGTTTTTGATGGCATGATTTCTTGAACCGTATTCAAAAGCAACCACAGGATCAACATCAACCATCTATTCGTTGTAACAATTTATGTGGCTGTCGCTGTATAGTTCTACAACTGTATCGAAAAATACCTTATCTTATCTTGTCATGCATACTACTTGTGTTTTCAATTTTATTCAGTAAAACAAAAGTTATGATGAATTTACTGGTGTTCAAAATCGTAAAACATCGTATGACTGCTTTTCATAGAAGCCGTGTCGCTTCAGTGACTACTGTTGCTACCAATTCACCGCTCTCGCGAAAAGAGAAGTAACAAGTGAAACAGGGAGAATGAAAGAATGAAAATGAGATAAAAGACGAGTGTCGTACATTGTTATTCCATATGTGTGTGTTATGTTCATGGGGGAAAAATAAGACTGTGATTAAATAAAGAACAAAGGAATTTACTAGAAGACTGGAAAAATCATGGATTACAATAGAAAAATGTGAGCATGAAAAGTAACATGGTTAAGCTTAAACATGGAAAAGTAAAGGACTAATTGTTAAAACTAGAAAAGTAAAGGACAAGATATTCTAGTAAAAATATAATAAATTTATAACTTAAAATATTGCAGCATTAAGAATATTTTTAATTCAATTCATAACATTATATAATCAATTTTAATGCTGCAATATTTTAAGTTATTAATTTATTATATTTTTTACTAGAATATCTTGTTATTTTCTTTACCAGTTTTAACAACTAGTCCTTTTTTTTTACTTTGCATATTTAAGTTTAACCACATTACTTTTTTTTTGTAATAAAGTTATGGAACTCTGCTTACATAGCTACTCTAAAAGTTTTAGTTCCTATAATTTCGTTTAATTTTTTTTATTATTTCTGGTTGCACTTACACGCCGTTATTCTGTCCCTTTGGTCGGGCAGTGTTATCTGACTATTTGAGTTGGTTTTCGCATTCGATGGATTTTTCGTTATATTTTTACTGATTTAAAAACAGAAATAAAAATACAACGACGATAATTCTGCTCCCAGACAGCAACAAAAAATAGGTATAGTGGTTCCGTATAATATTAATTTTCCGTCTGATCCCTAATGATCATATATGTATTGGTCGTAGAGTGTGTTCTTATTTTTTTTTCAGGTTTCATATTACGTTCGCTTTTTGTGAAACGTCATGTACTTCGCTTTGCTGCGTTACTCAGCTTCATGATGTGAACTGAAAGAATAATAAAATTTACTACATGTTAAAGGTGCACAGAATTTTACAAGGGACATTTCGCTGACATTTATTATATTTGTTAAGCGTTTATAATTTAGTTTTAATGAGCTTTATTGTTTTCCGAAAGTATTCTCTGTGAATAATATATTTCATCTCTGTTCATTTGATGGTGTCCACTTCCAGAATGCCTAGATATCAATGCTTTACACATTCACCAAATGCGTTCATAACATCTCGATTAGGCCGTTCAATGTTGTCCATGTATTTGAAGAAGAAAATACCCACTTTTTCGCAACGGTTTCATTTACATTCAATTTTTACCCAAAGATTACAGTTTTTTTCATGAAGGCCAGAGAACAGCTTAATTTAATTGATAATGTCACTTACAATTTTACGTTATTTATGTCTTATCTATATATATACAAAAGCCAGAATGTTCGTTTGTGAGGACACTTCTAAACCTATATAGCAAACGAATCTACAGACTTGAAATTTGGTATGTGAGATATTTTTTTTACATGGAGGTCACCACTTATCAAGGCACAGAAGCCACTAAGGGATAAGGGTTATTGTGTGTACAGTAATCACTGGGATAGTATCGTAGTAATAGTTAGCATTGGAGATTTGATAAAGTGTCATAACTTAAGGGGGCGGTTCATCAGGAATTTATTTGTATTGGAATTGAAGACATCCAAGTTGAAGTCGGGAGGGAAACAGGCAAGCGGCAGAGAGTTCCACAGGCGTGCAATTCTAAGAAAGAAGCTTTGTTCATGGAATCTACACTTCGATTAAGGCACGGATAAAGAGTGGGGAAAATTATTAACAGTGGTTTTAGCTAGTAGGGTGTTTTTCCTGAATAATTGGCGATGGGAGACCAGAGAATTGAGCTCAGACGAGCACTTGCCATCGAAATAACGATAAAACAGAGACAGGCTCGCAACGTCTCTTCTGTGGGAGAGAGGTTGCAGGGAAGAGAAAATGGCATCACCCACAAAGTTACGAAGTCTATTTTGTACTCTGTCAAGACAGGATAGGCTGTTTGTAGCAGCTCCTGCCCAGGTGTGGCAGCAGTACTCCATCCCTGGACGTACTTGGCTTTGATATAGATAGAGAATTTCATCAGTAGTGAGATATCTTCTGGAGCGGTAGAAGGATCCCACCATTTTCCCAGCGACCTTGGCCACAGACTTTATGTATGTGTTCCATTTCAGATCAGGAGTAATGGTCAAACCCAGAAGCTTATCAAAACATGGGGCTTCCCCTAGGCGAAAGCCATCCATTTCAATTGATACCAGATAGGGATTAGAGCGTTTATGATGTAATGACAGGAGCTTGGTCTTAGATGCATTAAAGGTAACCAGCCACCTCTTCCCCCACTGTACCATGCGCTCAAGATCTGAGGAGAGAGAATCAGAGAGAACATCATCATTTACGGCCTTTGATGTGTTGCCATAGATAGTCGTGTCATCAGCATAGATGTCAACGAAAGATTTTAGTATGTGTTTTGGGAGATCATTAATGTAGATCAGGAAGAGATTTGGGCCCAGGATGGACCCCTGAGGAACTCCAACATTAACACTGTGGGCCTCTGATTTTTTTCCATCAACCACTACTCTTATGAGTCTATTAGAAAGAAATTATTTAATGATTGAGAAAACATTTTCAGTTATAATGTAGCTGGAAATCTTGTGAAGTAGGCATTTATGCCAAACCTTATTGAAGGCCTTTGATATGTCAAGAGCAATTGCCCTAGAAATGAAGCCTTTGTCGAGAGAGTCGCTAATCCTATGATATATAACCGTTAGCCCATCTGCTGTAGATCTAGCAGAACGGAAAACATATTACGTGTCACTAAGAAGGTTATTTCTGCTGAGGTAGTTGACTACTTCTCTATTTAATATGGATTCCAGCAACTTACTCATGACACACAGGAGACGTATTGGTCTGTACTGAGAGGGAGACAACATCATCTGAATTCTTAAATACAAGGCATACTGATGAGGTTTTCCAGGGTGTTGGAAAGCACTTCTCCTTGAGGCAACGCTTAAACAGTTTGGTAAGTATGGGAGCAAGTTCTGGTTGTAGGGTTTTTATCACTATAATTGGAATACCGTCAGTACCAGTTGCTTTACTGGAATCAAGATCTTGATTAGCTTGGCGACTTCACGTACATATATTTGTATGTTACCTAGCGTGTTGTGCGTTATAGGAGGAAATACGGGGAGTCGATGGCCTTCGTCGCTTAGTGTAGAATTAGCTGCAAAGTTATTGGCAAATAGTTTGGCCTTGTCGGATGCTGAGGAGATGACCTCTGGTCCACTGATAATGGTTGGGATAGAACGTACGCTTCTGTTCAGGATCCTTTTCGCTATTTGCCAGAACTGGTGGAAACCAAGCCGCTACTCAACTACTTTGAATTTAATAGACTCAGCATATAGCTCTCTTGCATGTTTTATTACTCTTTTACAGTGGTTGCTGGCGGTCCTGAAAACAGCTTTAGTCTCAGTGCATCAATTACGTTGGTAGCTATGGAAAAAGTGATTTCTGTGGGCGATGGCAGCAGCACATTCAGGGGAGGACCATGGCTGGCTGTTAGGTTTTTGTTTAAATTTTTTGGATTGTATGAATTGGTCGATGCCTACAAGTTACCATTTGGTCACGGCTGATACTATAGAGGACACATCCTTTTTAAACATGGAATGCAGCGGTAGATCAGATATGAATGTACGGAAGCTATCCCAGTCAGCCATAGAGTATCGATATACAGTACGGTGGAGAGGTACGTCTGTATACTTATTATATTTCATTTTTATCTTAACTGATACAACGGAGTGGTCAGAGGATCCCAGAGGAGATAGAACGTAACATGAACACAGCTCAGGGGAAGTTGTGAGGAAAAGGTCTAGAAGGCTTGCGTACTGACCGGTAGTATCGAGCACACGGGTGGGCTAGCGAACAATCTGTATGAGGTCATAGGCAATGGCAAAATCATGACAGAGCCTCCCCTTACGATCAGTCCTTTTTGAGTGGGTCAGCTATTCCACATTATGGACATTGAAGTCACCGCAAATGTGAATGTTAGCCGAGGGATGAGCAGACAGGATGTGGTCAATTTTCTCCGATATACTCTTAAAGAGCGTAACTCCGTTGTTGTGGGGGCGATAGAGGGCAAATATAAATGCGGTGGTGTAAGCAAGTGAAACCCGAAAGCACATATAAGGTAAATTAGGGTCTTCTCTGGAGATATCCCTGCCACACGGGAAGTCATCTTTTATGTAGGCACATATTCCATGCCCATGGCGATCTTGGGGGTCAGATTTAAATGTTAAGTTAAAGTATCCTTTAATTATGAACTCATCTAGGCAGGTGGTCGGCCCTATTTCAGTTTCGCTTAGAAAGAATATGTCTGGTTTCGTCTCTTGTAATTGTGTTTCAACCTCTGGAAGGTTGGAACGTAGCCTCTGATGTTGGAGAAGGAGACATGGCAGTAGGGGTCTACGTTGGAGGATGGGGTTCTAGGTTTATTCGTGGTTTTTAGATATTTCATGTTGTAGGATTTTGGGATTTGTGGAACAGGTCACCATACTTGGTTAGAGCAGGACAGAGAGGGAAAGTAAGAGAGAAAGGACGGGAATTTTTGTAGCACATGATAAGGTAAAGCCGTAACAAGTACCCACTAGTATGGCATCGAGAGGAACCACCAGAGACTACTGCATGGTTCAGAATCCATTCACCAAATGGCAATACAGCAGCCCCAGTACTTTGCACCTGCTGATAGGACAGCCTCCTTAGTGGTTAATCCAAGGTTCGGGTCCCTGACTATCATGCGGTTAACGTCAGCCAAGATGAAAACGTTTACCTCCAGCACCATTACTAGTAACATGGCCGCAAAGATAGACATGGAGACAGAAAATTTCCAACATCTCAGACTACTGTTCACGAAGTACTATCGACCTGGGAAGCAGCATTTCTTCTTTTTGTCAGAAACATTACTCATTGGAAATGAGGACTGAGGGACAAAAAAGGAGAAGCGAGAGATACTGGAACTGCCGATAACACATTCACTGCATTATCTACTCTCCATATTTAGACATGTGAAAAATTTTTAATAGGTTTTAATCATGCAAAAAGGGTTTCTAAGAGGTCAAAGTAATCAGAGTTTTTCATGTTTGCAAACTGTTTCACCATACCACATGAGTGAATGGTTCACATTACAGATTTTTTTTGTTAAATATAGTCGGTTTAAAAACACTTTTTAAAAAGCTGTCCGGATGTTTATTGTACTTGACTCACTGTCTTTAGATCTCAGATCGATTTTTTTTTACTTACAAGAAGTGTAACATAATACTCACTTGTACATGTCTCAGTTCTGTATGAATTCAAATAATATTTTTGCGTATTTTACGACTGGACAACTCACGGCGGCACACTGGGCCCAGTGTTAGAAATAGGCAGAAACACTATGTCTTCTTTTAACTTTTAGAAGTTAATAAACAATAATAAATTTAAAAATAAAATAAATTTCTAACAAAACAAAAAAATGTAAATTGCATTATTTTTAGCGATTTTATAAGATTTTGAAGTTGTAAGGATCACCAAACTAAGTAAAGCTCAGTTTTTCGTGAGAAAAATTGTAGCAACCTCTGTAAAATCTCTCAAAATAGAAAAAAAATCCTTAAAAACACACTCCTTACTTGTTTTGTCAGGTTTGTTGATGTTGAGAATTAACTTACAACCTATACAATTGATAATAAATGAACATTTCCAGAAAAATTGAGTATAATTTTTATTCTTCTTTGTAAAAAAAAATGCCAGAATTGTAAATTTTTTACCGAAATCGGGTGATTTTTTTTTTTTTACATAAATTGCAAAACATCTTCGAAAAGGGCTAAAGCTCAGATATTAAAATATATACTTTTTGAAATCCTGGGTTCATTGGCTATCTGACGCAATAAACAGATTTAGTCGTCTGCTGAATAATTTATCTTGAAATATGTTATGTTACAAGAAAATTTTAGAAATATTAAAAGATTTTCCCATTTTTTTTCGCAATTATATACCTTCAAATAGAAAATATTTGTTGAAAATGTGTTGCAATTGCATATTATGTTGTTAGTTTTCTTGTTAATGTTCATAAACTGTAACATACATATTTTCTAAAAATTGAGAATTTTCTATTGAGAAGTTCCCTGTGTCCGTTTGAGATTTCCTTGGTTTAGTGTTCTTTAAATTCTCCTTTATCTCATTTAAACTTTCTTCCATGTTTTTTGTTGCGGTAATTGTTTTATAACATTTACATTTCCGATATATCTTTACACGGGAAGGACGAAATCAGCAAACTGTCCATTACACAAAAACAAATCTTCCAAGTAATAATTTATTACAGGTTGCAGTTTCCATTAACCAAATCACCTGGTTATGATGCTTGCATCAGTATGGAAAAGAATTCAATGTAATCCAAGATTCTGCTGACTAGTTGAAATTCTTCAAATAATCATTGGTGCAATTCACTCGTTTAAAGAGTTGGCACAAGAGAGGCAATTCAGCTGTGCTCGACATCGCTGCTACAGAAATAAAGTTGTGTGATGCTACTATTGCTGTAACAACAAAGAAGCAACAAAGAAAAAAGTAAACGTTTTTTTTATCTGTGTGCACACAGTGGTAATAAGGCATGTAATTTAAAGATTATAATTTATGACACCATGAAAGGTTTACAGTTTAAGTAGAATGTGACAGGACTATGTGATGCAGATTGTATTCTTTGCATTAGTAAGCAGACATACTGGACAAATCCTGAATTTATTTCTGATGGATTCCCAATCAACAGATATGGTGAGGATATTCTGATATTGTAAGAAAGTCTAGTTGATGATGATGGTGTGGTTCCTACTAAAAGTAGTGATCAGGCAAGATGTTACAGCGAAAAAAACTTCTGTATGAGACCAGAAAAGTATCAGCATAAACCATGTCTACATCAATGGCATTACATGGTTCCTCAAAGTTATGTGTCGTTGCCACAGAGACGACCAATAATGGATGGAGAAGTATTGTGTATTAGGTAACCAAATTCATGCCTCAAGAAAAAGAGTCCTTAATAAAATTCACTGGGAAACTGGTCTATCTGGATAGATGCAATCATGCTCGTAGAAAAGGTAAGACATCAACAAATGGTCCTCAAGAAAGACGGTGTTTTTACTGCATACAAGAATTGATTCCTGTGAAACACAGGGATAATTTGTTGCTTTTACATCGCCAACTGAAAACAATCCTCAGTTTTGTATCTTCCTCAAGACATGTTAACCTTGATAAGATGAAAATTTTTTGCTAAAGTACAATTAGGAATATTTGTGCTCATTTTAAATGAGTGTAGTTAAATCACTCTTCATGAAATAATTTAACATTCAGTCGAGTTGATGGCTATGAATAATGGCTGCGGATTAGGAAACTGTCAGAGGAATGTTTGGAGTCTAACAATAAAGATATTTGTAATTATTTGCAATTCCTTTCGAGAAAACAACTACCAATGGCTTTATGTACTGCCTGGAGCAATTTTCATAAAAAATAACTAAAAATAATAAGTATCTTTACATGTCGCTATGTACGCAACAACAAATATGTATTTATGATTTTGTAAATGTGTGATCTGCAATTGTGTGTCATAACCATTCGGAGATTGTGGAGTGTCGGGGCAAACTTCTTTCCGTTAAATATGTTTCCACATTACAGGGAGGACTTTTCCAATGATCCCAAGTGATAGAATGATAATACACGACTACTTATCCATGTAACACGTCACTTATTGCCATACTGTTAATAATATACAAGATAGATCGCATCAAAATAGAATAATAAAAATACTTTCGGGATCAAATCAAGTGACAGTTCAAAATTTCGGGGCTATATTAGACCAAAGCTTTCTAAATAAAATATAATAAATAATATTTATAAAAACAATAAATAAATTGTTAAGATTAATATGCAACACTTGGCAACATCACACCGTTGGATAATATTCCTGAACTAATCAACAATATGCCTAATAGTGGCTTTATATTAGAAATACTCAATAGCGATGTGAACTAAGCATTACTAAATTACAATAAATAAAATAATAATAATAGCAGTAAAAGTTGATATGGTTTGTTTGGAGTTTGCTCTCTCAAACTCTAATCAAAACATATTGTTATTTGCCAAAAAGGAACAAATAAAAAGAACTCATTACGATGTAAGTAATTTTATATCAATACTCAACTTTAAATTCATGTCAGTATAAATGATTTTAACTGGTATCGTATCTTTATATCTGTTATTCCAGTGCATATACGTTCGTGTGTGCACATGTGCGAATAAAAATCAAGATAGAATAAGAATTGCGCAATACATTAATATTCCATAAATGTTTTAGAAAAATACGTGGTCGATCAAATTGAGTATTTAGCAATTGCTGAGGAATTTGATGTGAATTTATCAAAATCAGCAAATGTCAATTCATTTCTTTCTTGTATTATTAAATATGGCGTTCGACAGCTAAACCTAACTTGGGTTGGTTTCATAAGAAAGACATTTTAATCAATGGCCTAATGTAAAATCAAGATTGGTTACGTAAAACGTATATATATATATATGTCAATGCTCAAGTTCGAATTCATGTATATGTATACATATTCATATATTTATATATATATATACATATATATATATTCATATATATATATTCATATATATATATTCATATATATATATATATATATATATATATAAATATATATATACATATATATATATAGATAGATAGATAGATAGATAGATAGATAGATAGATAGATTAGCAGGCCGCCTGGCATTGTCAGGTCGTAAAATATCCTTAAATATGATATTTAAAATGTGCAGATTTTGTATTTATTATTGTAGAACCAATTCTGGATTATGATATTGTATCCGGCGCCCAGCGTTACTCAATTGCAAAATACACTTAAATATGATACTTTACGAGTGGCGTGCAATAAGTAATGTCCCTGACCCACTTCCAGCTGTCTGATCTAACTGAAATTTTGCATGTGCAATGATTTATATCTCTACCGGTTATGTGGCAAATTACAGCTCTGAACTAATTGTGGTTTCTGTTTTACAGGTATTTGAACTGAGTCAGGTGTGAAATGGAGCCTGTTGAATGTCGAGCAGTGATTCGGTTTTTGTATTTGAAAGGACGCACACCACAGGAGACTTTTGATGAAATGAAAGAAACTTATGGTGATAATGCCCCATCATATGACCTTGTAAAACGTGTGCATTGTGAATTAAAACATGGCCGTGGAACACCTGGTCGTCCCCCCTTCTCCCATTGATGAGGCATCTGTCCGTCAAGTTGAGGCTGCTATTTTGGAAGATCGACGCATTACTATTCGCCATATAGCCCAAGATGTCAAGATTAATACAGGGTCTGTGAAAATTATCAATCATGACCATTTGCATATGCATAAGGTGTCTGCCAGATGGATTCCCAGGTTGCTCACACTATTCCAAAAGCGAAAACGCGTCAAGTGCTCGGGGATGAATTTGGAGATGTGCCAAGAAGATGTGTCAAAGTTTTTCAAAAGAGTTGATTACACAGGATGAAACCTGGGTCCATCACTATGATTCAGAGACCAAAACCCAGTCAATACAGTGGAAACACTTGGACAGGGTGCAGTCCTCCGCTGGCAAGGTCATATTCACAGTCTTCTGGGACCAGGACAGAGTAGTGATGACAGATTTCCTTGCAAAGGGTACCACAATTACAGGAGCCTATTATGCTTCACTTTTGAGGAAATTAAGGGAAGCTATCCAAATCAAGAGGCGGGGCAAGATCAGCAAAGGTACCCTCCTCCTGCAGGACAACGCTCCGGTCCACAACTCGCATGTCGCCAGATCAGAAGCACGGGCGTGTGGTTATGAAATCTTACACCATCCTCCCTACTCTACTGACCTTGCACCCTCTGACTTTCACCTCTTCCCAGTTTTTGAAAGGAAAGCGATTCCGAGATGATGCAGCATTGATTTCTGATGTCACGTCGTGGTTGAAGGACCAACCTGGAGTGTTCTACAAAAACGGTCTCGAGAGCTGCATCAAACGATTGGAGAAATACATAACTCTGAGTAATTCCTATGTAGAGAAAGACTAATAACTGTGCCATGTTTCGTTGCTCTACTACTATGGGAAGTGGGTCAGGGGCATTACTTATTGCACGTCCCTCGTAATTCATCCAAGTTCGTATTTATTATTATGGAGTCAAGTTTACATTAATGAGTATATTTAAGCAAATATGCTGTTTGGATTTCAAAAGTGTTAAAAAATATAACTTTAATGCCATCGGCTAGAATCGAAACAAAAACATTTAGTTGTCTAGCGGTATACACTACCGGCTGACATGTGTATACATGTATACCAAAACTTTATAAATTGGCACATTAAAGTAATAAATGTATATTCACGCGTGCGTAAAGTGTATACATTAAATCGACTTTTGCCTACCAAGTTCAATATTTCAAATTTGACTCCTATAGCAGTTACTTTTTCTGTGTGTGTGTGTTTGTGTGTGTGTATGTGTGTGCGTATGTGTGTGTATGTGAGTGTGTGTGACCAGTAGAAAAAGGAAACCAGGCCAAACTAAAATTACTACTTAAGTCTAGCAGAGGAATCCAAAACAAGAATAATGAGGTATCACGTGAGAATAGACAATTCCAATGACATAGTATCAAAGAAGTGCAATATTTTTCATAAGATATCTAAGAAGTGAAAAGTCTGAAACGCTATAAATGATATTCAAGAAAATCTAGCTTTATATGAAATTTGTAGTTAAGACAAAGAATGGACGCCACACGAAGTTGTAAATATTCATTTTTTCATAGTAATTTGAATCAAAGAATGCAGTTTTTTTAATAAAAACCGGAGAATTGCTCTTAATTATTAAAATTTTAATTATAAAAACGCCACTATTTTTACATGATATTTTCTTTTCCATAAGACATTTTTATTTCTCAAAGTGAATAAATACATTATTTTTAGCCAAGAAACGAATTGTTAATTTCAGCAAAAACATACGTAGTTTTATTGGAAAATTATAAAAAACTTAGACTTATCTTTTAAAATATTCTACTTGCACAACTAAAAATGACCATTTTCTTTATATTATTATTATTATTATTATTATTATTATTATTATTATTATTATTGTTGTTGTTTTTGTTGTTGTCGTCGTCGTCGTCGTCGTCGTCGTCGTCGTCGTCTCAGGGGCGTTCACACAGACCATCATCAAAGATTTCTCCTCAAGAGTAGCCTTCGATGTTCTCTGGAGTTTGAATGACAACAAGTCTCCCGAGATTTTCAGTACTCTCCACCTCTTTCGAAAAATTTCGCAAAGGAATTTTTGTTATCACAACAGTCATTTACAATCGATTTCTCTGGAAACGACCATTGGTCTTCACTAGAATTTGGGTGGCACTAAGTCTACCAAAAGTCCAAGTCTTACTTCGCACTCATCCAGTGGAAGTCTAGTTAGTGCTTTCTCCCTTTGAGCTTCACATCCTCTTTGCACCCCTTGAACCATTTGGTGTGGTGCTATTGATGCCGACACATTTGGGGGGAATAATTGTACGGTTTCGTTTTTTTTTTCATTCTATATGGTGTTATTTAATGTTTTTGCTTTATCATTTTACTTCTCTTTTAGTTGCTATATGTCCGTTTAACGTTTGTAGATCATATGTATCAGTGTATTATTATTATTATTATTATTATTATTATTATTATTATTATTATTATTCACTATAATTATTATTTTTATTCACTATGAGTTTATGCAGATCAACTGTGATTACTCACTGATTATAATTGGTGTTCTCGTGAGTATGAGTGATCACTAGGGCTATGACAAGAGAATATTCTTATTGTTTTGACTCTCAGGTATAAATCCGACATAGTTAGACACAGTTAATCAGTCGAGAACAGCATCACTCTATCTAAAAACATATACGATATTAACTGATATATACTCGAGAGTCAAAATAATGAAAAGAATATTCTCTTGTCATAGCCTAAGTGATTACAAGCCTCCACAGATTTCCGAGTTATTTTGATACCTATTGCAAATAAGTTTGCGTTATCGGAGCGTTACCATTGGTATATCGCTGACAACTAAGATCGGTCCTAGCTGCGATAAGCATCCTTAAGACAAAAGTATTCTCTGCACTCCTCTACGTCGTTTTTTTTTCATCTTCTTGATTCTCCATACTTCGTATCAGCTGAAACTGGTGTCTTTTTTCGAGGAGGAGGTTATGCAGTTTATAACCTTTATAACTGTTTAATTTTCTATATTTTGATGTGGTGTTTCTTCCCTGTTTTATGCTTCAATTTGCATGTGATGTGGATTGGTTTCCTTAAGATTTCAGTTATTTTTTTATTATTGGTGTACGATATAGAGTGTCAGTTTTCACTCCGATTCCAATTTCTTCAATTCTTTGTTCGTTTTTTTGAAATTCTTGCTACAATTATTGGTATTATATTGCCTTTCTTCATGTTCCTTATTCCCTTCAGATCCACAGCAAAGTCCGTGTTTTGATTCGTTTTTCCGTGTCTTAGCGGTCTGCTGGGAAGATAAAATCTACAATTTGTCAATTCATTTCTTTCTTGTTATCTATTATGACGTTTTGTCCCTTTTGCTTTGGTGAGTTTTTTTTTCTGCTTCTCCCTCCATATCCCATACAATTTTATGGTTTTCGTTTTTCACTACTGCATCTGGTATGTATCTTTACCATTAGTCTGCATATTCAAAAGGCAGTCGTTTGCATAGTTCCCAGTGTACTACTTTCCCCACACAGTCGTGTCTGTTCTAGTATTCTTCCTGGGCTAGTTTACTGTATTCACTTCTTATGTCTACAGATTCCACATTTACTGTTTTCCGTCGTTTAATTTATTTTGACGTTAGTTCGTATGAATTTTTCAGTGCAGCTGCCAGTAACGATTCTGTTTCTATCGTCTAGAATTTTTTTCTTAGACATCTCCAAGTGATTTTTGGATTTTCTTTTCTTGTCATTCTTATAAATCGTCCATGTACTTGTTTTTCTTTCCACTTGTCTTGTCTTTTTGTATCTGATTCCGCTGCTTCCTGTATTGTCCATCTATCGGTATCGCTTTCTACAGTGATCAATCTTTTTGTATCATAATAATAATATTATGTCTTTTTTCAATTGTGTGTGTGTATGTGTGTGTATGTATTCTCCACAGTTTTCTATCATCTTCGTTTCTTTTCAGCACAACTTGTTAGTATCATTCTTCGGGCGTAGTGTATTGTGTATAGTCTTTAGTTTTCTTTGTCTGTGTATGGTGTAGAATATCTTGTTAGGTATACTGTTCAGATGTATCATCATTTAACTAGATTTCCCTTATATATTTTTGTGCTAAGAGTTTCTTTGTTCTTCTAAGGTATTCTTTTGCAATCCTCTTGTTTATTTTCACAGATTCGATGGTATTTTCTTCCAGAAGTCCTAAATATTGTATCATTTTCATCAAGTGCCCTCATCTCATTATAGTTTGGCAGTTCTATTCTCTTGCTGGTCTCCAGTTTTCCCCTTTTCATCTCTAGCAGTTTTTTCTGAATTACAATCATGTTTATCAGTTTTTCCAGTCCCTTTCTCCTTTTTGCAAATAGCTTCAGGTTGTCCATTTATATGGGCTGGCTTATTATTTGTTCTGTATCTGCAAACTTGTATCCAATATCATATATCTGACGTATGTAATTGAGTGGCATCATAACTTTGATATACAGTGGTGATAATAGAGCGTCACCTATGTGGGTGCCTCTCTATGTTCTAATCTCAGTCAGCTTGTTGCGTTCTAAATGTATTCCATTTCTGGTGCTTCCCAATGGAACATTTACCTAAGGCTTTTCTTGCGTGTGCTTTCATTAATTTCTTCGATTTCCTAAATTTCTTCTTTCACATTTTTTCAGCCATTTGTTATTTCCATTGCGGTCTTGAAGCTGTCTCCATATCTAGCTACAGAAATGTTTTTTTTTGTCGGATTCTTCCTTCGTTTATGTTTTGATAAATCTGTCTTTTTATCGTTTGTCAACGACTCTGTTTTGTTTGTATTGCTCTTGTTTGTATCTGTATCGTCTAAGTGTTCCTTCTTTTGATGCTGTCATCTATTTTAGTTCTTTACGTTTCTTATTTTATCTTTACTTGTGAGTCAAATTGTCTCTCTTCTATTTTTTCCTGTCCTTCTGATTTTGTTCTACTTTTAGCTTTGAAATGTGAAACTAAATCTCCGTTTAAAGATATCGTTTTTTGTTTTTAATTAATACAATCTGAAAGTGTCATTTGAAAACATTATGTAAGTAGAAAAGTACCCATTTCTACTACTATTATTAATGAAGTATCAATTTCAACTACTATTACTAAAAAAAACGTATTTGTATTTTGATAAATATCGCTTCGGTGGAAGTTAATTCTACTACAGTAATAATTATCAAAACACGATTACTTCTTTTAGTAAAAAGAATGTATGAGAGACAATGTAATACATATCGGTTAAGACGAAAGTTTGAACTGTTGAAGTCGAACTTTAAAATTATAGCACTCAATTAATGATTGCTATTAATGAATTATCTGTGATGGTTAAGTCGATAACCAGTAATCTTTTTGTATGCATATGGATTAAGGGAATATTACGATAGACACAGGATATCGGTATTACGGACAACAAAATAATAAGGGACGAATAAAAATAGAGTACCGGTCGATTTTACCACCCATCAACAAGAAAAAACTTTTAAACATGAAATAATAGATACTTTTTTCTTTTTATATAGAACTATTTTACTACATGTGAATAATAAGTAAACCAATTTGAAATCTAAAGTAATAATATTAATATAAATAATAATAATAATAATAATAATAATAATAATAATAATAATAATAATAATAATAAATCTCACTTTTAATAGCTTATTAAATAATATTCTTGTTCTGAACAATTTAATCCAATAACCAAGGTGAACCTCGACCTTCATTGGAGTAAAACGTACATGGACCTAAATAATATATTTATCAATAGAATACTTATTAATAGGATATATATATTAGATAATATTTAAAAACTAAATTCATGAATTGATATTATTTGAATTCAGCAAAACATTTAAAATTTCGAACGCACAGTTACCTCCTATTCAATATCTAAAATATCCGGTAATCGTAAAGCTTAATAGGTAGGAACGAAAGAAATAAAAAATAAATTTAGATCATGAATTTTAAATTGCGCAAAGGCAGCATGCGTACCCCAGATTTAACAGACATAAGTCCAGTCCAAAGAGACAGAAGTGTCCAGAAACCAGAAGTAACTGTAAGAAAGAAATAGAAACAGCTAAGAGAGAATTTACAGAAACCACCAAAAACGCATCGAAGCACAGAAATTAGGAACCCGTGACTTCTAGAAAATCTACAACATTGTAGTAAATAATGGGCAATCAACAATTCCCCCACTATCCAACAATCATGAGGTTGTTTGCTCAGCAACCGAAAAGGCTAACATGCTTGCCAGTCGGTTTGCCTCCAACTCCACACTGGACCCTGCTAACTACCCACTCCCAGACTTTCCTTTGCAGACAGACGCCACATTAAACGATCTGAAAATCATCCCTTCTTAGGTGCATGCTATCATAAAAAAATTGGGACTTGACAAGCATGTGGACCTGATCTCATCCCGGCTGTGCTATTAAAAAAGTGCTCGGCCGAAGTAGCTCCAGTTCTCTTCAAACTTTACAACAAATGCCTTAATGAATCTTGCTTTTCGGACTGCTGAAAAACTGCTTCTGTGGTACTAGTTTTCAAGAATTCTGGCGAAAGAATTGACCGAGTAACTTATCTCCCCATTAGCTCCTCCTACTTTTCGTCAAAATATTTGAATTAACCAAGCTCTAGTCCATCACCTTACAGATGCTAAACTTCTGATCGACTAATAATACAGATTTCGGAAAGCCCGTTCCACAGCAGACATCCGAACTGTAATCTCTGAACGTATACACCATTCACTCGATAAAGCAGGGAAGGGTAAAACGATAGCTCTAGATATATCTAAGGCTTTTGACAGGGTATGCAGTGAACGTCTTCTTAGTAAAATCAGATCATACGGTATCATTGGAAGAATACTTAACATGATTAAATCCTTCTTAGATAAGAGAAAAATCCAGGTTGTCCTTGATGGTCGTACATCTAAACAATATGATATAAATGCGGGAGTGCCTCAGGGTCTATCCTTGGACCTTTATTATTTTAATATTCATAAATGATACCCTGACAAAATTGTCTGTGAGATGAGTATATATGCTGATGAGACCACACTCTATAACAGACACGACAGGACAACAAATGAACACATATCTAAAGAAATGGCAGAAACACTAGAGGATGACCTCCAATCTGTAGTGGAATGGAGACAAAAATGGATGGTCACATTTAATGCTGCCAAGACTAAACTTGTTTCCTTCAATAATTACATGAAACCTTCTCTACCACCAATAGCAATGGTCAAAGACTCTTTATCTGAAAGTACATCTTTTAAACTCCTCGGCCTTACGTTCACAGTAAACAGTAGTTGGAACAATTACATTGAGAACATTGTCAGGACCGCTGCGAAGAAGGTAGGCTCTCTCTACCATGCTAGAAAGCTACTAACGCCCGAAAGTATCCTGTACCTCTATAAGGTCACCATTCGCCCATGTATGGAGTATTGTTGTCATATTTGGGCTGGTGCATCTGCTACTAGTCTCTCGTTCCTAGACGAAGTTCCAAAGAGAGTCACCAACCTGATAGATCCTGAACTGGCATCTAAGCTTCAGCCTCTGTCCCATCGACGATATGTAGCATCCATCTGCCTGTTCTACAAGTACTTTAACGGTGAATGCTCTGACGAACTGCAAGCACTCGTACCCCCTCGCCGTAAATACCCCAGACAAAACCGACAAGTAGCTAAATCCCACCCCTTCACTGTAGAGATCCCTAGATGTAAAAGAGCCTTCTTCTCCAGTAGTTTCGCTAGACCTTGGAATTCCCTTCTGGATTCCTGCTTTCCTTACTGTACTGACATGCAGGAGTTCAAGTGTAACGTGAACCGACATCTTGCTGCCCAACTCTCCGCATGGTACTCCTGTAGATTATGTCATTGATAGTAGCCCCTTACATGAAAGTTGCAATGTCCCTTGTTTGGGGTGAAAATGTAATTAAAAAAATGAAGAATGTGACTGCACTGAATATAGAGTAACTTTTTTTCCTTACGGAATAAGTTTTAAACAAAAACCGCTTTTTGAAATTACACAAATAGGTTAGCCAATATTTTTGTAAATAAACGAAGCAGATTCCAGATACAAAACTAACATAGAATCGAAACAATATAGCTTAAGACTTAGTTGATTAGTCCGGATTAGAAAAAAAATAATTTAAATTAAATAAAGAAATAAAGAAATTTAATTTAAGAAATTAATGAATAGTATTAGTAAAACATATGAAGTGAACATAGGTAATTAGTGGTAACATTGTTTGATAATTTGGTTGTTGTTTTTTTAAAATAGAGATACGAAAATAAGTAAATATATACATCTTTAAAAAAACGTTGGAAGGATGATATGTAGGTAAAATATTTTCTCATGTTTTTTCCTTATAAGGAAAATGTATTCCATATTGTTCATTATTAAAGTGTTTTTTATTCAATACGTCTCTGACGAAAGTCTGTTCTTGTGAAAATTTTCAAACGACATAATGTTTGAATTAGTCCGAACAGTCCCGAAACAATTGTAACTAACGATGAAATACACTATTTTTTGCTATCAATCTATTCCTTGATGTTTTGGCTTTTGTTAAAACAATATATGAATGCTCAATTATGAAATATAATAACTTTGTAGCTTATAGTTAAAGTCATCTCATTTTGACTTAAAACTTATTGCTATATGAACGATTACCGAATTTTCAATTATATAAACCCTGTAAAATTCGGAATACTATAAATAAGATAATATATATATATACGTATATATATATATGTATATATATATATATATATATATATATATATATATATATATATATAATCAAAATATTTGATTATGCAACAATACCTATATCATCCACTGATACCTCTGGTTTCACGAGACATGAAAAGCATACATGCATTTATCAATCACCGATATTATTTTAAGAAATCGACCGATGAATAGAGTACCTGTTGTATTTTTCTCATCCTAGATCCACAATCGTAAACTAAAATAATACTCTGTAATATTATATCTGATATATATACATATATATATATATATATATATATATATATATATATATATATATATATATATATATATATATATATATATATATATAAGTTAATAATAGCATTATATCTAATATATATAAGTCTGTCTGGGGAATGATCTCTATCAAATTCCTCTCCGTCATTTTTTGTCTACATACTTGAAACTTGATATGTTGATAGATGTTGATTCGTTTTTAACTACTTCTTATCCATCTTACGCTTAAACGGTAACGACTAAGGTGGACCGCTAAAATGCTTTGATTTCGATTCTAGCTAGTGGCACCCAAGTAATTTTTTAATTTTTTTTTTTTTTAAATCTCTACTCTATGTTGGGTACAATATAATAACCGATAGACAATTTGTTCTATGGTAATAATTACAAAATCTTCATGAATTAAAACATCATATTTAAGCAAGTATTACGACCAGGCAACGCCGATCAGCTTTTTAGTAAATATAAATCCGTGTTTGTTTGTGTGTGTTTTGTATCGTGTTGCGCTAGGTGGCATAATCATTAGAATGTAACGCTTTGATTTAATCGTCTGAATGTTTCGTCACGGAACATTGTTTGATTTATCGATGCCTTCTGTGATTTTATGCAAATTTTTGCGATGTAATCCACACGGTAGGTCGCGATACTTTAATCTCTGTTCAACACCCACGCTGGCAACCACGTAAGGAATATTTCTAATAAACTATGCAAGCTTTTCTTACATTTCCGCTTTCAGTTAACAACGAATACCCACGCGATAATAACCAATAGCATAAAATTAAACACTGTTTGGATGTTTTGTTCAAATACTAAATATTTTCCAAAGGATATAAAATACGCTGAGACATTTCGTGTGCATAGGTACGTTTTCATCTTCCGCGCCATTAAAAAATACGTCCTCATATATAGTGAGCGGTAATTAATCTTATGCCGCTAAGGTAAAAAATCTAACTTTATTCATTTTGAAATTAATTGTTCCAAAAGCGAATACCTTTTTATATTTATTTCAAATATCAAATCTCGTGGACTACTAATACTATAAACATATATCCGTGAATGCAGTTCATGTTTGTATTTCTTGTACTTTCACACCGATTCAAAAACTAAGATCGTTTTATAAGAAAAAACGTTGATTGGTGATTAATCCAAGATAAATAATTTCGACTTTACTCATTTTGTTACATGATAAGGGCTGTCCCCTTTTCATGTAAGTATAAAAATAGAGAGATTACTTAAAATGAAAATAAAATGAGAGAAAGCAGAAATCGAACCTTGGATATAAGTTTTAAAGAACAATAGGTTTAAATGGAATGTCCAGTAAATTGTTAATTCTGATGAAATAAATAATAAATAAACTATTCAATTGTTAGAAAGAATGTGGATAATAAAATATGGGTTAAATAAATTAAATATGTAGGTTGAATTCCTTTGCGAAAATAACAAAGAAAAAATAGGTTTTGGAAAATCAGAATGTTCGGGAAACGTGCGACTCGCGCATGTTGGTGGCACGCGAGTTTGGTCACGTGGCCGGACATGCATTGATTTCTCAATATAGGAAGTGAGAGTTAGTTAGAGAGAAGAGTTAGTGAGAAACTCAGAGAGAGTCTGGAGTTTGGAATTCGAACGTCTAGGAAGCGAGACGGTCACATTGAAACTTAATATGTGAAGCTTTGAATTCTTGATGAGAAAACCACGGCCGGTCGTGAAGAAATAAAACCATCATGTGTTTTTGTAAAACGTCGTCTTGTGTTGTGATTCTACAAAAAGGTAAATTGAATTGTTATTATATGTCTATATGTCTGTATTATAAAATGTCATTACATACACGTCTCGACACCTCATATCCACAATGTGAATCTACATCTCATA
This sequence comes from Euprymna scolopes, assembly GCF_053919585.1. Lineage (NCBI taxonomy): Eukaryota > Metazoa > Mollusca > Cephalopoda > Sepiida > Sepiolidae > Euprymna > Euprymna scolopes. The sequence goes on along the minus strand of NC_136491.1, from coordinate 73,498,681 downwards.
TCTACACTAAGACTGTCTGAACACTATCTCCTCACTCAAAGCGCTTTCTTCTTCTACACGTCTAAGTAATGAACTTTTAATAAATATGAATCGTCATAACATGAACAATCTCTCTCACAACATCCCTCTTAATAAAAGACTCTTTCTCCAAGACACAACGACAAACTTTTAATAAGACTCTCTCTTAATAAACTCTCTCAATGAAACCCCTATATAACAATTTTAAAAGGAATTGTTCCCAAATAAAATTAAGCCGTCCCTTCAATTAAAGCAGAAGATTTTTAAATATATAAAAATATATTTAAAAAACTGACAATCGTTTTCTTGGTTTAAGGACATTTCAACTGACTATTTTTTTACGGTAATAAGATAAAATAATGTTAATTGTTTTAAGAATGATTAAATTGCTATAATCTATTACACAAGTCTCACTTGTCTGTTTAAATATATGCATGTATGTATGTATGCATGTATATGTGCATGCATGTTTGTCTAAAACTTTCGACAGAGGTGCCGAATTTTCACGAAATAGGTATCGTTTTCATGTTTCGGCTTTGCGATGGATGCAACGGCAAGACGTCACGTTTTTTGGGGTTTTTTTTCGCGTTTTTCCTCCTACGTGCTACGGATTCGAGCCTGCTATTACGTTATCTTACATGAACGGCACCCATGTAAACGGATGTATACGTTTTGTGTTTGTTTGTGACGTGTCCTAAATGTATTACTAAATGTCTACTAGTGGCTCTTCATTTTCTGAACCCATTTTATGTTTTGTGATCGTCTAATGTTCATATACGTGCGTGTGTTGGTCATATGTGTATGTTCGACATACCTTTATCTTCTCTGCTCACTGACCTGGTCCATCCTAACTTCATCTTGTTTTTGGAGGGGACTGGAAGCTTTTGGACGAAAGAAATTCACTCCAAGAACGATGATTGGTTTTCATATTAGTTTTTATTTCACTTTCCAGGATGTCGCGCAGATGAAAATTGAAAGTGAGTTTCTTTGCTTGTGGTTTTAATAGTCTACATTGAGAGACACGTCACTCCCTCCCTTAGAGGGGAGGAGAGATAACCGTAAAGCTCAGCCGCTCTGCTTCAATACCAAGTTCCTACTCTGATCTCCAGCTAACCTGATCACGTGACTCACACGTAGATCCGATCAGTTGACCAGACCTTCCGGTAAACTTGTCTATGATCTAGCTTTGTTATATTTTGACAGGTTTTATAAATATTCATCATATCCGTCTCTTGTCCACCTCTCCAGTTAAATAGATAGATCGAGATGAACAGATAGCTAAATCAATAGATAGATAATTTATTCTGTTCTACCTATTTCATAACACTGCCTGCCTACTACCATTTTTTTTTTGCTTAACATACACCTCTAAACACCCGAGCAACGCCGGGCAACGCCGGGCACCCAGGCTAGTTTTTAATAAAGGGAGAAAGAATAAACATATAAGTATTGTTGATGATTTTACGAATATTTAGACAATTGTTTTTATGTAACGTATGAGTAACAGCAATTATCACAGCATTTCGAACACTCTCCATTCCGTTCTATTAGTGGTTTTCCCTGAAAGCTATATGACAACAAACCTTTGCAGCATTCTTGTACACTCCGTTCTAGTAAAGTTTGGATGTCCTCAAACTTTCAATCTTCTCAGATATTTCACAATCATTTTTCCTGGAATTGGGCGATGTTGCTGATATTTTATATGTTTTCGTGCGGTTTTTGAGGCGAGACTATCTTTACGAAAAATAGCAAGTATTTTTAATAGTATTGACTCTGACATATTACTATTTACAATAAAAATACTATCATTAACAGCAAACGATATAAATTGAAAAAATATTGCAATTTTTCACCAGGTCTTGCTAGGTATAAATGTTTTTCAACCTAAAAACAAACAATTGTCTTCTTCCGGATTTGTAACATACGTGGATTATTATATAAAGTTGGATTTAAACAAAATCATACACAGTGTAATAGTAGTTGGAGCCAAAAACAACTTACGTAGCATGCTTAGCCTAGTGCGCCGTTGTAACAGAACGCGTATAAGCGCTTGTGAAAATATCAGCAGGAGCCGTAAAATAGCTAGCTTGCGAGGATATTAGCAGCAGAAGCCGAAAAATTTACATATGCAAATTAGGACTATGCGAGAGCTGGCGCGGCAAGAAAAAGAAACAAAAGGGCATTACGTTGCCAGAGAAAAAAGAAATGTGCGTCGAAGCAAATAGACATGTAAAGTCGAAGACGAGAAATGTTTGTCTAATCAAATATTTGTCAAGGTCGGAGAAAAGCGTACGTTGGGCGAGAGTTTTAAAGCTAGTGTCGAAACGCGGAGAAAGATAAACAGTAATAAATGACTTGTATCAAAAAAAGAAAAGCCGAGTCGGGTTTATTTACTTTTGTTTGTTCCTTTTCGCCTGTGCTAAACAGCGTCGGGGTCCAAAAGAGGTTTGAATTGTAACTGTAACTCTCTCTCTCTCTCTCTCTCTCTCTCTCTCTCTCTCTCTCTCTCTCTCTCTCTCTCTCTCTCTCTCTCTCTCTCTCACACACACACACACACTCTCTCTCTCTCTCTCTTTCACACACACACACTCTCTCTCTCTCTCTCTTTCTCTCTCTCTCTCTCTCTCTCTCTCTATCTCTCTCTCTCTCTCTCTCTTCCGTTATTTATCATTTTCGTCAATCGTCGTTTTCGATAAGATTTTTTATTCAGTTAGAACCTGGACGCTATTAGTGGCGAACGCAAGTTTGTCGGCCCAAGTTTCCGAATTATTTAAATGCTCCTTCGACATTAAAATACATTTCTATATTTATAAAAGTATATGTTGTTCGTTTATTGTACAATTCCAGTACTAAAAGTCTCAGCCCAGATAATTAGTTCTTAGGATAGAATTAATGAAGATTAAAATTCTGCTACTAATGACAACGAGAATTCGAAGAAAAGGCGCATGAAGCAGAAGTAAAAGACGACATATTAACCCCTTGATCAAAAAGGGGAGTTTCTGTTGTTTTATTATAAGACCCGGGGATCTGGTTGCCATGTCCAGGTCATAATAGCCGTTTCAGATGCGCCCCACAGAACAGAAACAGCAAGTCACTCTCTTCTGTAAACTATCGGGTTATAAAAAAAAACATGTTCACTATTGATGCAGAGGAGAGATAAACTTGCAATCAAAGTGACCGGTTGTTAAGCATTTTGCTCTCCTTTGTGTAGAGCTGAAAAAGTGGGTGCACCTGTAAACTGAAGTGTACTAAGATGACGTCGACATTCTACTGCAACAAAGCTGTAAAAATATTCATTTCGATTCATTGTCGCTGCAACATCTTCCGCATATTGGGGAATGGTAAAGAATGGTACATAATGTCGCAACGTAAACGGGCTGTTATTCCTGATTAAATATGAATATATCTCCATTTCACCCGCCTACATCGAAACCTTATCGAGTGCTGCCAACGAATAATAGACTTTGATTAGGAGATAGATATTCGGAGAATAAAAATCTGATATAAAATGTACGAAATGGCAGACAGACAACTAACAAGTATATTTCAAATCGTAATACGAAATTGAATTTTACTCTTTTGTGAGATTTCGGATGTGACAATGTAGATAAGAGAGGAAAACAGCTAAGTGTAACCGTCAAAATGACAAACACAAAACAATAAAATGAGAAAATTAGTTCTGGGGAAAATATATTAATAGAACGCCATCATATTATGAGGAGATTAAAGGCGCTTTTCAGCTTTTCATCAAGTAATTCTTTTAGATGTTTCTGGTGTTGTTTGTACACGTGCTTATTTCTTAGATGATGTTAACACAACAATGTCATTTTCTTTCTACATCTAGAGATCTCGAATTTAATTATATAGTCTGCCTTTTTATGGACCTTTATTTAGAAATATATAAATTTCTTAGTATAATTGTGTCGAAGTCAATTTAGTTTGCTGTCTTTTGTAATGTGAACTTCTTTAATATATCTCCGTATCATTCAAACACTGTAGTGTTTGAATATGGTTAAGTGTTATTTTTACTCATTCAGAACTGCTTTAAAGCTTCACCGCTCATACATTTTTCGACTAAATTTCAAACAATTTTTACAGTTTATAGTTCACTTTCTCAGCTATATTTTTAAATAAAAATGTTCAATTTTTGTTCATGAAAACAAAAAATTATAATAAATTACTGGTCTTCAAAAGTCTTCAGAATAAGTAAGGAACATGAGAGGCGGTTTCCTCTGATTGGCTGTTGGTTATCATAGCAACTTTTTCGTCGTCGACACCTTCATAAATCATAGCGGGAATGTCGCTCGCATGTCATCTTATTTGGGTTATAAAAAGAAAGTTAACAAAAGTGATGCTCTTTGCCGTGCTAGGGTTCGCTTACGGCGTCCCCCCCCCGTTAATTCTGTTTCTCTCTTTTTTGCCGTGCTAGGGTTGATAATTATTCGCTTATGCTGTCGCCAGTTAATTATGTTTCTCTCTTTTTGTCTCTTCTTTGTTTATTTACTTAATTACGTCTTTTATTTTATTTTTTATTTAGTCAATTTAAAAAGTTGGTAATAATGGTTTATGGATTATTGACAATGCATATGATATTGAACACAAAGAAAATATTATTTCAACGCAAAGCCTGGAGAAATCATGGATTACATAGAAAAATCCAGCATGAAAAGTAATATGGTTAAGACTAAACTTAGAAAAGTAAAAGGGCTAGTTGTTAAAACTGGAAAAAGAAAAAGACATTCTAGTAAAAAGTGTAATAAATTTATAACTTAAACTATTGCAGCATTAGGAATTCTTTTAGAAATTCAGTTTAATATTATGTATAAACATTAGGTACAGGATTTACTCTTTAACTACTTAACTTATTATTTATTAAGAATTATGGAACACAATTGTTAGGCGTAATGGGTCATAAAATTGGTTCTGTTTTGTTTTCATATCTGGTAATCAGTCCCAATATTAACTGTAATAATCGTTGTCAGCATACCCGAAAACCCATAAAAGTCGACATTTACATTCCAAAACTCACATCTAAACTGAAATCAACCAATCAAAGATTGACATAAAAGCAATACGTCAAGCATAAAAAGTTCTCCTGGACGTGATTTTAAACGAAATTCAATAAAATTTGAATTTACTCAAAAACAATAAATTTTATAAAGTTTATGTTCAGCCACTTTGTGACGATAGAAATGCCATGCGGCAGTTGCCAAGTCATTACAATATTGTAAGTATAATTCTATTCTTTTTACGTCGTATTCTAAAATCATTCTACACCAAAACTTTACATTATTAAAATTCAATTATAATATTACTATAATTTTTCCCTAGAATGGTAAAAACTAGGTCTAACAAAACGTTATAGTCTGTTTGTATAGTGGTTTATATATCAAACAAAATGCTGCTGTCCTTGGGAACCGAACGTTTGATTCGGTCTCGAATTCTTTCTTTCCATTTAAAATGTGATATGAAAATCTGGAACTTCTGCTACTACGCGATAACCGCGTTTTTGGTTTTCAGTCGAGAGAATATTCTTATAAGGACACATTTATTTGATGATCAGTCTGCAGAACTTTTCTGAAATCACCTCCGTTTTATTGAGACTGGTTCAATAATACTGAATAGTGATCTTCAATTGCACAAATTACCATGTGGCCAGACAATAAATTCAATTGGTCACCTGATGACTAAGGTTTTTTCCAGATATTACTTAAAATTTCTGCAATGTTGGATGGCTTCGTGAAAGAACAATCTTGGCCCCTAGAAATGATGTTGCAGTTATGATCAATTATAATGCTTAACAAGAGTTATCAATTAATTTTATTGTGTTATTAATAAAGATCATACAGTAGAATTTCCTGTGGGATTCACCACAACCGCGTGGAATCCTACATCATAACCTGACATTGAAGGAAGGGGGTCCAGTTATATTATTAAGAAATCTCAATCCAACTAAACTGTGTAATGGAACACGGTTAACAATAAAATCTTTCAAAGCTAATGTTTTGACAGCCATTCTAATAACTGGAAAATATAAAGGTGAAACTGTGTTAATTCCTCGGATTCCCCATATTCCTTTTGACATGTCATTTCAGTTCAAGCGTTTACAGTTCCCAATGAAAATTAGTTTTGCCATGTCTATAAATAAAGTTGTTGGTCTTAATCTTCAGTCACCTTGCTTTTCTCATGACCAGTTGTATGTTGGTTGCACACGCGTTTGAAGCCATGAAAAACTCATTTACACACCTGTTAGAAGTCACGCCCAAAATGATGTTTTTGTAAAGGTTCTTCAAAATTAATGCAACAGATACATTTACCAGCATTCAGATATGCACTGCTTGAAACTAATTTTGTATTATTTAATCAACCGAATACATTTCTAATGTAACTTTCATATATATTGTGCATTAAATAGTTAAAACAAAATGGTATTATACAGTTTTCAGATATGCACTGATTTAAAATAATATCTGCAATTCTTATATCATATTTTGAAAGAAGAAGGACTAAAGTATAAAATATTTAACTAGAACACGGCATTAAGGCTACTGGCGAACCCTCTATGAAATAAAACACACCTACTTCTCCTACCTCATAAGGGGAGGTGGACAAAGAAGCCATTATGAATTAATGTTGCGTTTAATCCCTAAGATAATTATGTATGAGAACAGAATATTTAAATATATCAAATATAACCTGGCAACGCCGGGTAATTCAGCTAATATATATATATATATATATATATATATATATATATATATATATGTACTAGCTGAATTATATAGATATAGATATATATATTGATTGATTGATTGATTGATTGATTGATTGAACACGGCAGAGTTATTCTTTTTTCCGATTTTTCTAGATATCTTTACCATTCGCCGAGCGGTCTTTTTTAATTCAGCTGGCGATATGTATAGAATAGCGCCCAAACGTTTTGTTCAGCTATATATCATTCTCAATCGCTTTCTATCGGTTCGCCCGATTATCATGAGGAGTGATTGTTGCTGTTATCGTTTTCTTTTTCTTTTCCTTTGGGGCTTGGTAGGATCCTCCAATCAGTTCAAATGCCAATACATACATATATATATATATATATATATATATATATATATATATATATATATATTATATATATATATATATGGTTTTAAATAAAATACTAGGCGGAAGTTTCTCGAGAGCTCTTTCGGCTATCATCTCTTCAGGAGTAAATCGATAGCAATCTAAATAATATTGTAACGAAAATAAAGAGTTCTATTGGGGAACTTATTTAATGTGCCAACGTACGGGGACATTAATTAAATTTATTTACGTTTAAAAAACGATTAAAAAAATGTTGGCACAACGAGGGAGAAAAAAAAAGCGGGAGAAAAAATTCAAAATTCCCCAAAGAGAAACAACGCGTTTGATGAAAGGTACTTGAGAATTTAGTTTTTTTTTGTCTTGGAGTCTGTAAGTTAAGAAACTTAGCTATGGTCAACTAAGTACTGACCGGTGGGTGGATGTAGATTAAAAGGCATCGGTCAGTACTTAGTTGACCATAGCTAAGGTTCTTAACTTACAGACTCCAAGACAAAAAAAACGAAATTCTCAAGTACCTTATGCCATAAAAACCAAAAATTAGGTTAGATGGAGGAAAGGGAAATGAAAAAGATGTTTATTATCTTCAAAGACCTCACTTATCCTCTGACCGTTTTTATGACTACCACCCAGGTTGCATTCTAACTTGATAAACGAAATAGGAAAATGTATTTGGTGGAAATATCACTTTCGACGGTAATTCTTGGCCTGAAGACGTAATCCCCCAACGTGGGTGATTACAGAAACATGTATGCACATATGTAGCCATTAATGTTTGTATAAATAAAATTAATATATATATATACATATATATATATATATATATATATATATATATATATATATATATATATATAAGTAGAGTAATTAGAAATTGTAAATTTTAGTAGTTTACAAAGAGAATATAACTTTTATAATTGATTTTTTTTTCTCGGTACTCTAAGCACTGTCCCGCCGCTCATTGCAGATATTCCTAGTTTTGGGAACCTTAAACCTATTTTATTTCTAGTTGTTAATGTTACTATTTATAACGAATTATTATTTGTGTATCTTGCTATGTGTGTGTGTGTGTGTGTGTGCGCGTGCGTGCGTGCGTGTGTGTGTGTGTGTGTGTGTGTGTGTGTGTGTGTGTGTGTGTGTGTGTGTGTGTGTGTGTGTGTGTGTGTGTGTGTGTAAAGCGGGCTTACGGACAAAAAAATTACTAGTTAAAACTGAAGTACTTCGTCGTGTGAAATTTTGTAAAAATCGGCCCAGCAGATTTCGAATCCATATGGAACGAACTCACACGCACACACACAGACACAAACACAGACAAAGATGCTTTTATATAATTGCGGAGATATATTAATACCGGTGATGAAAGTTATTTTATATATGTACTAGCAAAGATACCCGTGCTTCGCACGGAGCTTTGTTGCGCACTCGGGTACCAAAATCTGTGGGCACCTTTCCAGTAAGTTGATGTTGTAAGAGCAACGATTGCATAAGGTGATTAACATTTTAACTACCTCTTGTAGTGACTGAAATTCAATCAGGAACTTCACAAAACATTTTCATCAAAAAGGAAGGTTACTTGATGTTACATAGTAAATTTTTCATTGAAGTAATTTTCAACTCTTGCTTAAATTTTATCTTGCACATTCAATACTAAAAACTTACCACAATCAGATCATGTCAGTTTTTCCTCATATCCATTTCTCGAACTTTTCACTGAAGAGCCTCAGGGTAAACTACATTTCTGCTGCTTTGATTTGGAGCCAGAATGTAGAGTTTTTCTGAACTTCCTGTCCGGCTGATGGAGACGTAGAACATACCGTGACTGAAGCAGTCTGATGTTAAGTCTACGCCAATGGTGTTAAATGTCTGACCTTGACTTTTGTTTATGCTCATTGCAAAACACACCTTCACAGGAAATTGGAGTCTCCGGAATTTAAATGGAAGTTCTGAGTCCGATGGAACTAAGGGGATTCTTGGCAGTAGAACGGTTTCGCCTTTGTAGGGACCACAGGAAATGGTGGCCTCAAGTACATTGGTGTGCAATCTGGTGATAACACATCTGGTTCCGTTTGTTGTTTTTGGCGGTTCCAAGGATCGAAGAATCATGATTGGTGATCCAATTTTGAGATTTAAAATGTGTGGAGGCATTCCAGATATCTCCAAAGAGTTTAAAAACTCCACAGGGTAGTGAACAGCTTCATATTCATTAGTAGCCGAATCAACTGACTTGTATTGCTTTGTGTCTCCTGGAAATTCATTCATTATTGAATTGTTCAAATGATTCACATTGCTGTTTAATGGCGAAATAATAGCCCTCTCAGCAAGCCAATCCGGTGATTTTCCATTGTTTTGCAGGTCTGGGTACACTTTGTCTTTCAGTTGCTTCTGATTACCGACACATTTACCAAGCGCAGTTGGAATCTTAATTGTGTCAGGTGAAGAAGTGATAGGAAACTGACCATTACCGATTTGGAGAATCAATTTTGAGAAGTCTGCTGTAGCTGTGTTATCAGAGATATAGGCTCTCATATTAGTAGTCAGTCTCTTCACTATAACGTGCCTCCAGAGATAGGATTGTTTCAAACTTGCATTGACAATGTTAGCCCTTGTGCCATTTTTAACCACTGGGAGGATTTGACGGAAATCACCGCAAAATAAGGTTGGAATGCCACCCATGGGATTCTTGTTTCCTGTGATGTCTTGCAGTGTTCGGTCAATTGCTTCATAAGCACTCTTGTGCGTCATTGGGGCTTCGTCTACAATGATTGCACAGGTGTCTCTAATTACATTTGCCAAGGCTGAGTTACCAGTAATTTTGCAAACTGGCTGATCCATTCGATGAGTATCCAAGGGTACTTTAAAAGTGCTGTGAAGAGTGCGGCCACCTTGTAGTAGAGTAGCAGCAATGCCACTGGATGCTGTTGCAAGCACAATCTTTCTCATGGATCTAATCTTTGCAAGGATCAAATTGATTACAAAAGTCTTGCCCGTACCACCTGGAGCATCAAGAAACATCATGTTTTTGTTCATTTCACCTTGTGCTTCCAACATTGCCATGAATGAATTGTAAACTTCTCTTTGAGAATCGGTCAGTTTTTCTTGCATATTTTTTGCTTGTAGGGAAAGTTCTTCAAGATTATAAGTAACTTCACGTTGATACTCTCTCGCGAGTCTTTCATCTCTCCCTTGCGTTGGTGCAGGTAATCCATAGCTTGCCAATGGTTGACCGCACATAAGGAGAACTTTTTCTTCAATTAGACAAAGAGTTTTATTGTAGATGTCCTCATTAAAATCTGCTTCTGGATTGTTAAATTCTTGCCTGTATCTGTGAAGAATGTCTTCAGATATTACATCACGAAAAGCCATCCAGATCTCAAGAGGATTTCTTGGCTCACAGGCTGTTAAAATTATCACAAATAGGCTTCGCAAATTTGAAGGTGATTGAGTGGCACTTGCCTCTCCTACTGCTTGATGCAAGTGATGGTCATTTTCTAGAAGGCCTCGAGCAAGGCACGCTGCTCTGTATGTTTCAAACACCTGACCATTGTATGCTCGCAAATTTTGAAATGAAGTTGGACCAGCAACCTCATTGAGCAACAGGCGTAAGAAATAACACTCCCCTGCTTTTGGACTAATCGTGTAGATTCTCCCAATGCATGGTGCCTTCCATACATCATCATTTTCAGTACCTTCAACTTGTACCCCACGCATTCTTCTCATCCATTTCTTTGTCGATTTGTTCCAAGTGTAAAACTCAGGGACTTCTACGTATTTGAGACCCCTTGCAAAGTCATCCTCATGGCAGAGTTGAAAAAATGCTGTCAAAGTTGTGGCAGGCGGTGGACCTTGGGCTCGTTCCAGAGCAGTATCAGCTGAGAACATGACATGCTGCCCATTTTCAAGATGAACAGAAAGTTGTACAATTGGGGGGAAATGTTCATGGATGGGATGTTCCAATATCCTCCAGGCCGCCTCTGAACTGGCAACATACCTTGCATTCTGGAACTGCTGGATCTCATCCACAATGTGACTTTGTACTTGGCCTTGTTGGTTAGCTGCTCCATCAGTTCTTTGTAGTTCAAACACTGCTTGATCACATCCTTTATTCACGTATTTGAGGACATATTTGATGCTTTGGATCGAGCTGCAAATTTCTACGTTAATGTGAGCGTTGAACTGCTGAAGGAGGACCTTGTTGTACGGAACAATCCACTGGTTTGTTATTTCTTGATTAACACACCGACCATTTCTCTTCATCCTTATTGTACCAGTCTGGCCTCCATCTTCTGGTTTTCTTCGCCTGTACTTGGGGTAAGAGTCTTGGCCTTGCTCGGTACACTGAAGAAATTCTTTTGGGTATTTTTTGGAACATTTGTTGTCAATCGTACATGGACAATTTGGATTAAATGGTCCACAAGGTCCATGCACCATATGTGCCATCACTTTAGCATGAAGATCAGGATCTTCCTCTTTGTCAGGGATCTCTGCAGATATGCAGAGATCCATTTTTTCTGGTAGAAGTTTGTCCTCTGGGGCCTGCCAGGTGAGGATGTGTGCATGCGGCAGTCCTCTTTTTTGATATTCAATACTGTACAGGAAAGCCCTCAACCTGCCAAATCCTCCCTTTTTAATAAATTCAAGTAACTTTTTTAGCTTCTGCCTGAAAACCCTGGCAACAATATCTGGACGATCCTGAGGGTCTTGCCCTTGAAGACAATTTTCTGTAATTTCTGTCCACTTTGGATTTGTTGTGAACGTGATGAAGAGGTCGGCTCGGCCCATTCGCCGAACATATGCCATGGCATCACTTTGACGCTCAAACATGTATCGAGGGCCTCCTGTATAAGTTGCCGGAAGAACAACTCGTTGACCAAACTGTTCTGGATTCCCATCCTCCCTAAGAATTGAATCTCTCAAGTTGCTATAATTGTCAGCTCTCAGGGTCTGTTGCTCACGCCTCAGGAACTGTAAACGTTCTGTTTCAATCTTGCAGTACACATCCACCAGCCATTGTTGAAATAGCCTTCGGTACCAGAGAAAATAGTTTCCAGGCCGAGTCATTAAATGGTACGAATAAAATTGCTGTTGGGTAACTTTTCGCCCATTGGATGCCTTCATGTAGATGTTGTAAGATGGAGAACCATAGGGGTACATTAACGGGTGCATTAAAGTATCGTAGAGGGGATGTAGTTCGGAGATCCATTTTAATGTATCATTTCTAAAACGCAAGACAATATCCCGGTTAGCTGTTGGTTCATTCTCCATTAATATTCCAATCTCATACGTTGTTGTTGGAGCATTGAATCGCCGTGGATGCTCTTCTTGCGGCCTTCGGTCTTCCCTTATGACAACTTTATGTTCTACCAAGTGTTCTTCTTCAATCCTCTCCTTTGTTGTTTTCAGCTGACAAATGAAGCTGTTGTTCTCATGTAAAAATTCAGTCAGACTTTGGAGAATGTCTCTATTGAGTCTACTGTCACGTCCCCGATTATGTAGTTCCTCTTCCAGACTATCCAAGAAGTAGACTTGAATAAACTTTGCTGTTTCATCTTCAGGTGGTAAAAGACTCCCAATCTGGTGGCAAACCTGGCCTCGAATTCTAAAAGAAGGATTCCACCCATGTACTGCCGCAATTTTGTGACCAAATGATGTCATTGCAAAACAATTGTTATAACTGCGTAGATTTTGCAGAAAATCTTTAGAGATGGGACCATTGCCGGAGAGCAAATCTTGAAGCAACTGAGGCAGTGGTGGAAAGCTATCAAGCACAACTTTGCCAGAAGAACAACAACAACCAGGGGTTTCTCCTTTAAATTTTACAGCTGAGCAATGTTGACATACTTTGTCCATTTTTCCTATATCAACTGTAGTGAGAGAGTCATTTTTGTTGTAGAGCAATCCTTTTCTATTGCAGTGTTCTATTTCATGGTGTCTCAAAGCAGTCATTCGTTGTCTAGCTGCCTCGTTTTCTGTCAATTGCTGGGGCAAAGTCATACTCTCTCTCCATGCAGCCTCTCGTTGTTGCCCTTGGTATAGGCGAAAGCTTCGTTGGGTTTCCGATTCATTCTGATGTCGTTGAGCCACTCTCAACTGACCTTGTGTACGTCTACTTACCTCATATAATTCATTCGATCGTAATATTGCTTCTCTTTCCAGTGCATATCTTTGCCTTTCTTGAATTTCATCTTACAGCATGTCTAGTTCTGTCAGCTTCACGTTGGGTTTCTCTTTCCAAATCTGACAGTCTTGCTCTCCTTTCTCTTTGACGTATCCTGTTAAGTTCTAGACGTCTTTCTCTATCTGAATTGTTTTCATTGGAGCGAATTGCAGCAACTCTTAGTCTCTTAGCTTCCAATCTTTCCATTCTTTCTTCCTCACTTTCGTTTCTACTTCGTTTGGGTGGCATAATTTCGGTTTTAAACGGAATTGTTTACGATATTAATGATGGTAAATTAATTAAGCGTAAAGGAAATGTATACTAACTGAAATAGACGAACTATAAATAATATTTCTGAATAGTACAATTATAAACAATTATATTGTACCTATTTACTATGCCTCCCCACGGGACAGAGTTAGACACCAGGGTCGTTTTTTAACGTGGAGAAAAGGTACAAAAATAAAAATTGTCTCAGTCGTGAAGGATTTCTCCTCCACCGAAAGAGAACAAGAAAATGAAGTGCAGCATCTGAAGAACAGATACTACACTTTGATCTTGACCAAAAGGAATGAATAAAAGCGACCTACGTGTGACTCATTACTTCCGGGTGTAAACGTCACAGTCTAAAAGTAATAATTAAAAAAAAAAAGTAAATGTAAAATAAGTGTAATACCAACTTAGGTTAACTAAGTAAACAGTACAATTAAAACAGTTCTATTAAAACAAATAATTACTAAGATCTAGGTAATTGTTAGTCTCATTGTTATGGTTTTAAAGAAAAAAATGTGTAAAAAAAGTTCTGCTTTTGTGAGTACGTGTATTTCTTTTAAATTACATAACCTTTTTATTTTATTATTTATATCTCTTTTAAATTTATATATTTTGTTAGTAAACTGGAAGAAATTCAGTTGAATAAAACCTTGTTCGTGTTCTTTACGTTAAACTCATATTTTTATAAAAGGTTCATCCGGTTTAAAGAAAGCACTAAGTTTAAATAAGACTGGAAATAACTAATTCAATATATAAATAGAAAAATGAAATAAATATAAGCTTTAAGTCTTAAGATAGTAATAATCAAAATGTAATAAATTATTTGTAGTTCAAATCTATGATAAGACAGGCTTTCGAAATAGGCTCGACCAGAAAGATTAAATTGGAACGAAATTATAATCTCCGTGCCATTTTCAAAACAACCCCACAAAAGTAACGGTATCCTGCAGTTGGTTAAATGACAATGGTTGTAAGAAAAATGTAAAAGAAAATGCGCTTATCTGTTTATTTTGACCTGTTTTATTTAATTAAAAAAAAATTGGCTATAACTGGAAGAGAGCGTTATGTTTTGGGGGTTGTTTAAAAAATAGAATGGAAATAAAGTTAGTTCCGTTTTAATTGTCTTTAATTGCGGCAAGCGCTAACAAAATCGAAAAATCACTGTTTACATTCGAAATGTTAACTTTTATAGGTTTACAGGTTTGCTGACAAGGCTGGGGGTGTTTAATACAATTATTTTACTAAATTGATTTTTTTCATTTAAAAATGAAATTATTTCTTTTTTAATAAAGTTTTATTTTAAAATATTTGTTTTTGTTTATTTATATAAAATTACGATAGTTGAATTGTATTCTTTCAATAATATTGGCAAGTAAAATATAAAAGATTAAAACGGAACGAAATTGAAATTTCCATTACATTTTCAATACAATCCCAAAACATAAAGCTTTCCTCGCCAATGAATTGTTTTGATAATATACGTAAAGTGAAATAAATCGAATATAAAATTAAATGAAAATATATTAAATAATTAAATGTTAAATAGATTTTCTAAATAGTACAGTTGAAATGATTAGAATATTTCCAATATGTAATAAGGTCGAGGTAATTAGTTAAAGAGATTTAATATAATGTGATATGCAAATGAGCATAAGTCATTCGATATGGGGGTGGTTTGTAGACTAGTATATAAAGAAATTAGGCAAAGATTCTTATGTCTCCTTTAACAGAAACATCCTAAAATGGGTTCTAATGTTTCTCTACCAGGAGAGATCTACCCTCTTACCTCCTTTATATTTCGTTGATGATGGAGAGCTGTACACACAGACAGAAACACACGAACCCTATTACTTTATAAAAATATAGAAGGGCTGTATTTTTTTTTTATTAAATATAGTACACAGTATTAATATTGTTTACAGTATATATATATATATATATATATATATATATATATATATATATATATTATTATTATTATTATTATTATTATTATTAATAGTGCTTCCAGTATTGTTTAATACTTGTGTGCAATGCTCAGCAGATCGAGAAAATCAACAGAAAATTTTAAAAAAGGAAACTGTCGTATTTAACCAGAATTACCTCGATATATATATATATATATATATATATATATAGAGAGAGAGAGAGAGAGAGAGAGAGAGAGAGAGAGAGAGAGAAGAGAAAGAGAGCAAGAGAGATACATTACACATATGCACAAACATTTATATATGCATACACATATAAACACACACATACATAGTTATAGAGAGAGCGAGTAAGAAAGAGAGAGAGACAGAGACAGACAGATAGACCGACAGACAGACTGACAGACAGACAGACAGAGGCAGAGAAACAAACACATGACTCATAACTTTTGCTGACAGACATCTAATAGAAAAAACATAAAAGTTGCGTGCGGAGACAAGTAACTCCCAGCTGAGGTTATATTCTGTTTCCTTGTCTTTAATTGGACATTCGGAAGCAATGTAAAAAATATGTAATTTTCCTTTATTTTTTTTTTTCGTTTTTCCCTGTCTATTTCTTTTTCGACTGAAATGTTTTTGCATAATAATTATCCACCAAATTTAACAGTTTGCCAAGATTGCATTTTTATTTGAGTGTGTGTGGCGAATTTGTAAATGCAATAGATTTCTTTTTCCTCTGATATTGCCTGGGCTTTAAACCTCTGTCTGTATAGAATGAATTTAATACTATCCCTGGTATTGTTTCGTAGATTATAGTGCAGTGTGACTAGGGAATAAATCGCTTTATTATAGTTGTTGAAACGTAGACGAAATTGAGTACCCTTCTCTTTTAAGTTATTCACTAGACAGAAAGTGTGTCATTTATAAGGAACATATAACAATAGATAAGTCCACCAGGGAATTGCATTCATAGCAACCGTCTTATCGTTAGATACACACAACTACTACCATTCTCTTGAAGAATAATCAATCATTTGTCGTATAAAAATACGATTTAGGGTAGGATATATAAGTTTATAAATCTTCCAAACAAAGTGTTCTTACAAGTGAGTCATCACTTATAAAGGCCTGAAGGACACTCAAGGATAAAAGTTAATGTGTGTAAGGTGTTAGTTAGACCACAACGTAATGATCGGTGGTGGTAGAAATATAGAATATAATTGTCTGATGGGATGGCTCATCAAAAACTTGTTTACATTGAACTTGTAGCCAGTTGGAAAACAGCCTCGAGACATAAAATTCCACAGGCGGGTAGTTCTTTGTTCATGGTAAATACATTTAGATTTAGACACAGATAGAGTGGGAAGAAATGGTTGAAAGTGGTTGTAGGTAGACAAGTGCTTATTGTTAATGTTTTGCGGGGGAGAAAGCACAGATTTAAGTTCCGTTGAGCACTTTTCGTAAAAATAACGACAGAGCGCAGATAGACTCACAACATCTCTACTGTGATAAAGAGCTTACAAGGTGGAAAAGGACATCACATACTAGATTTCGAAGGCAGTTTTGGAACCTGTTAAGGCGGAAAAGAGTGCCACGAGCAACTTCATGTCAGTAAAAATCTAAATATTAACATAGGTATGATGCTTTCACTGATTAAATATTTAGGTGATAATGTTCAGACATGTGAAAATAAAATAATTCAATCATCATTTTATTCCATTTGAAAAACAATTTGTAACAGAGCGCGTGGGAGAATAGCAGCAACCGGAGGTGAATGGCAAGCGATTGTATTAGAAGCAAGAGGCAGCTTTTGAACGCGTATGAAACTTAGGAAGTGTCTGTGAGCTAATGCGAGAAAAAAAACACCATGTGGTTAAAAAGTAAAAAGGAAAACGGAAACAGACGTGTAAAGTGAAGGCGAGACAAGAATGGACCGGCTGTGGCCAACGTGTGGTCGGAAGAAAGAAAAACGCAAGTCAGGTTAGATGGATAAGTGGCAAGGAGAGATTTTTTAAGCTGATGTCGAGACAGGAGAGTAACGGTAATAAACGCCTTTGTTAACAGATAAGAAAATGTTGACACGGATTTTGTTTTATTTGGTTGTCCCTGTGATGTTGCATGATGAAAGCGGAAAAAATACAGGAAAACATAATAGGTCATTAATATTTTATTTAACGAAACATTTTCGAAAAAGAATAGAGCACCCTCGGTAATAAGTAATACAAATATAAACAAACATGATCATTATAATCTACGTTGTTTTTAGGCAATCGCATATTTATAATCGACGAGTAGTTTGGACGATTACTCGGAATCGGGAATCGGAAAAATCAAAATTTGGGGGCAGTATTGGAATTGATATCTGAATTGGGGAAAATTGTGCTCATTTTCCGATGCCGAAAAAATGTTCTTTTGATTTTTTTATTTGATTTTGTTTGAAGCAAAATCTGTTAACCTAAACCTACATCATTTCCTGTTTGGCGATGGGCGCAAAAGCAAAAATGTCACTTTTTTTACGTTCTTTTCCTTATTCGCGGTAAGGGATCGAGCCTATCTGTCTACTACCACTTTCTTTTTACTCAACACGCATCTCCAAACTCCCGGGCAACGCTGGGCACCCAGGCTTGTCTATAATATAAATCTAGATAGTCCAGAATAAATAACAACTATATTGTTAATTATTTAGAGATTTATAAAGAATTCCAATCGATAATTGCATCGCAATCGAAAATGTACTACGAAATCAGTAATTGTATCAGAATCAGTAATTTAGTACGGAATCTGTAATTGTGTCGGAATCAGGAAAAATATCGTAATCGCTCCATCAATGCCATTTATTAATTACTACGTTGGGTCAGTATGTTATATTAGCTATGGAATTCATGTATGAGCGTGGCACTTGTGACGTAAAAAAAACAGTTTTTTTTTACATAACATTTCTATGAAAGTATATTAAAATAAAAAATCACGGACGGATCACTCAAGCATGAAAAAAAAATCCTCCCTATTTGTGTAAAGTTACCTATTTTTCCGAATAATCGCTCAAAAATCGAAAATTAAACATGATTTACCTACGAATCGAACGCCGACGAAAGTCATTTAGCAGCAAAAACGCACATGAACCTACCGATGAGAAATATAAGAATGAAAACCCCATATTGGAATCCTTCAACCAAGTTATAGAAACTTAAAATCTAAAATAATAATAATTAATAAAACCTGAAGCAAAAAAATAAAACCTAAATAAATAAAATAAATAAAACTAATATTGAAACAGATTAGTAAATGCGTCAACAATTTCACCGTTCTTACACAACTATTTTGTATCTAGAAATGTAAACAAAAAATAAAAAAAGGAGGAAGGAAGGAAAGGGGACGGATACAGAGTAGTAGTAGTAGTAGTAGTAGTAGTAGTAGTAGTTGTCTTGGCTTTAATACACTTGTTCTGTTTCTCAACGGGTTAAAGTTGTTTAGTTGTAAGAAAATAGTGACAGTATAGTTGTAATAAAGAATAGTTGCAAAACACTCCCACTCTTCCCATGTTAAATAATAATTTCGAAATAATAACATTAATATTTCAGTGCACAGGTCAAACTTTGCAAAAGAAGCGATTTGTGTTTATTTGTTTACGTTGTCATGGTTAATGTTTATGCGCGCATGCGCAACCGAATGTCGTAAACCGGAAAGTGGGTTACATCACTCGTTACAAGGTTATTTGAGTTTTATAATTATATAGATTTATTTTTTTATTGGTTTCCTGTTTAAAAGATGTTGGTGAATTATAAATTAAATAGAAAATCGTACATAAAAATACGTTCAGAAAGCCATCAAACTCGAAGAATAAACACTTTAAAAGAATGTTTATCAATATATTTCGGCGAAAACTCGTCCTTATACAAGATGTGTTACTTTTACGCCACATGCTCAGAACTCAAAAAATGCTTAATCATGGAAATTCAAAACTTCGTTGAACTTTCAACCTCAATAATTTTGTCAGTTATAACTGAGTACTTTATCCGTTACGCCTCGGTCCTTGGGTATTTATTTTTAACAGTTTACCAAATGTTATGTATTAAGCTGCGTTTATTGATTTATTATTTGTGTGGGTGATATTACTGAACGAGCGATTATTTATTCCACGCGAAACAAGCAAATAATCAAATAATGTCAAAAAATGAGACTCGTGCAAAATTCATACGTGTGCTTTAGATTAGGAACCGCTTAATATATGTGTCGAACACTTTACTAAGAAACCATACGTTCATAGAAAACTGGAATTATACAAATAACTAACCTCAAAGTCTTTGCGGCACATCTTTGTTTATGCTTTTACGAACAGTGCAACTTTATCTCTTTACCGGATCAATGGCAAAATTTTCTTAATACTGAATATTTCTTACTGAAGGTATACACAGTTGATTATTTTATTAAAGTTATTATTTGCAAACATAATATTAGTAAATGAGCTATTTTAGTCCGTGGGGCTGGAAATAAGCAATGAATTACAGATGAGACTCGTGCAGGATTTGAAACTTTGCCTACAAAGATTGACTATTTTACACGAACGTCATCTTGAACTACGTAACTAACGAAGCATAAATCCAGAAAAAAAGCCGAAATTGAAACTTGTATACGATAGTTCACAGAAACAACGTTGTAGCCTCAATTTAGTAACGGAGAAATGTTCCATTTTAGTATTGGTTCTTCGGGCTAAGTCACCTAAACTAAGCTGAATAACATCGGAAGAAAATTGGTTATCGATTTCAACTTTCTCGTTCCTAATCTGAGCTTGTTAATGAATAAAACCGCGAACATACTTTGCTCGTCTTTGGCTTCTAAAAGAAGTGTTGCCACGAGCATATCTATTTACTACTTATATAGAGCACTAACTTTTAAAATAGCATTCAGCTGTTTCTAAATTTACAAACTTGAACATCACTGCCAACAAGCATGAAGAATACGCTATAAATTTAATAAAAAGTAGAACGAATTACCTTACGAAGCCCCAACTGTATAAACGTTCAACCACGCACAAAATGTTCTTGCTAT
This sequence comes from Euprymna scolopes, assembly GCF_053919585.1. Lineage (NCBI taxonomy): Eukaryota > Metazoa > Mollusca > Cephalopoda > Sepiida > Sepiolidae > Euprymna > Euprymna scolopes. The sequence continues at coordinate 73,478,173 of NC_136491.1, read as the reverse complement.
GGCTATAATCTACGAATTTGATGGTGTCAGAAATGTTGTGGACTCTTGCCTCACCATTGTTTTTAATAGAAATCGCTTCAGACAACGCGTGAGCCATTTTATGTAGGGTGTTAATAAAAATGAAAAATGGCTATCGGAAAGAAAGGAGATGCCTAAGAAAAATGGTTAACGATAGAAGGAAAACAGTCAGCAGAAAAAGACTGGAACAAGACCCTAGTCATTGGAATGATACTACTGACACGGAAAGAATTATTACGATGAAGTATTAAAACGGTGAATTGGTAGAGACCACTAGATGTGTTTAAATTATATGTATATATATTTATATATATATATATATATATATATATATATATATATATATATATTTGGTTAAACGTGCTGGAACAAAGGAAGCAGGGAAAAGATCATATAATTCTGAAGAACGCATGCCATAATAGTATTTATAGAAAAGAACTAGACTGACAGCATCATGTCTGTAAGAGAGGGGTGCAGAGAAGATGGAAGGGCAGGTACCGATCAAATTATACATACGTTTTTCTATCTTATCAAAGACCCTTCAAATAGTACAGTGATTTACCAGCTCAGATATGCCAGCAGTTGTCTGATAGGAGATTGTGAGATGAAGAATAACCTCAGATGTGTAAAAGTGTTTAGAGATAAAAAGAAATCGACTTTACGAAAGAGCAATGGATCTAATATATAAATAAAAAGGATTTCATGAGAACGAAGAATGAAGAAGTTTTAGAGTCAGTTTCTCCTCAAGAGACTAGCCATCCGTGAAAATCTCGGTAAAATACGAGCTGTTTTTACATTAAATTAAACGAAACAAATTATTTCATGCACTAATCCACAATTGAACACAAGTTAACTTCTAAATTACTTGCATATTTCAACTGATACGAAAGGAGATGGGTGAGAAGGAACACCAGAATAGATAATGATATCATCAGCATAGATGTGAAACTTTTGAATAATATTCCTTGGAAGGTCCTTGATATAGAGAAGAAACCGAGTTGAGTGTAGAATATTGCCTTTAGGGGCATCAGCATTCATAGGAAAAGAATATGAGAAGACACGACCAAAAGTTAGTCGCAACCTTTAATCGGAAAGAAATGACATATTATTATCAAGAATCTGACCACCAATACTTTAACACAAAAGTTTATGTAGATGCCACGTCTTCGAAATGTTATGCTTAATGACCCTACCATCTTCTAAATTGTCTATAAATCGACAGATCTGCTCAGTTACAACCGTTAAAAATTCAGCAATTGAACGAAAACCACGAAAGCCTTACAAAATATCACTAAAGACACCTAAACTTTTCAGCAAATGAACAAGCTCGTCGTTGACCAACATTTCCACAATGTTGTACAATAACAGAAAGAAGACTAATAGGACGATACTTAGTTGGGTAAGATCGATCCCACGCATTTTTAAAGATGGGAACCATAGATGACTCTTTCCAACAAGAAAGAGAAACATAATTTTGATAACCAGAAATTAAAGAAAAAGAAAAGTCTTAACGTTAAAAGATGAAATAATATGAAAACTATTTAAAAAACGAGGCGGAATAGTATACTATTAACCACACTATTAACAAAAATCATGGAAGCCTACCAGTTTAGATGAGATAAAGTCACGAATCCTTTGACAATAGCTAGACCTAGTTTCAGAAATTGATGAGGAATTGCGAGCGCTACTGTAGGATTTTCTAGAAACTCGGAATCAATCTGATAAAACTGATTGAATTAATGGTTACAATGGTTAATGGCAGAAGCACAGATAGATGCAAATTAGATATTAGAATAAGGTTTGGGTTGAAACTTACGACGAGAAATCAAGGTGTACATTCCAACATAAAATTATTCAGTAATCCACATTATTCAGAGAAAGACCAGAGAAACTCGAATGAAACGTCATACAGAAACGGCCGAAGCCAATCTCAATCATTCTTCCGTCTCCTCATGAAAGGAACGACCAATAGAAGACTGTACAGAAAAATCAATCTCAACATCAACTACAGATTATTTACAAGAACTTAATGGAGGAGAAGAGGGAATAGAATAAACACGAAAACGGACGTGAGAAAAAGATCAGGGGTGGTTGTCGACGGTCATTATTAGGTAAACATGTGGAGAAAATTACAATATATTAATAAAAAGAAATTGTAAAAATAAAAAGGAAAAGGACAATAATCACGTATGCAAAGCAAAAATCAAAAAAAGAGCTTTATCTAAATAATATTTGGTAATAAAAAAAATGGAAAAAACATTTCTTCACTTTTAATAAAAAATGAGTCCTTATTAAAACAATGAAGGGTTTTTACCTATCGATTAAGTTGGTTCTCTTATTGATTAGTTTTAGTTAATTTCCTGCCTTTTATATAGAATTCTTCTTTATAATTGAGCACTTTATTGGGGTGTTTTCTCATAAACGCAACACACGCACATGCATGCATACACACATACATACATAACTACACACGCACACACATAGACTAGGTTTAGTACTTTTTCTTATCGATTTGTTTTGCGTTTTAAAGATTAAGTTTAGTCCTTTCCCTCATCTATTAGTTTGTATTCTTATAGATTAGGTTTCATACTTTTTCTTATTTAATTATTATAGTAATTTTCTCATCTATAAGTTCCGTCTTTTCATAGATTAAGATTTACAATAATACCTTGAGATAAGAATTTAATTCGTTCTATGAATGCTGATGTATGTCGAAAAAAATCGTATATCAAAATAATTATTCTCATTTTAATTTTAAAAAATATATAATTAATCCGTTGCAAGTGTAAGAAATTTACCCAAATTATGCTCAAATTATGCTCAATAAATGAGGAAGATAAATACAACAATAATGGCATAGAAATTGATATATAGTAATAAATGTTAATGAATTAGAGTTTTACTCACGGCTAGTATAGTATGGGATGCATACAAGCAGAAGGGAACCATCCATAAACACACATAATACTGTAACTATAAAATTGGACAATATTATACACAATTAAAAATATTGACTGAACTTATTAAGTGTTTGATGTTTGAATCTTAAAATGACAGAAAAGATGAATAAAAAAAAATAAGGAATAAAATTGTAACCATTATATCATGGAGACAGGGATGAGCGGCTAACGAAAGTGAGCTAGGGGGGGGAAGCAGAGAGAGAGGGGGCTGAAACAGCATAGCCACGCATATATAAACACATTTTTCTTGCTTTACGTTTTGTATTTTTGGAGCTTTTCCTTTTGTGTTTTTTATTGGGTTTGCGTTTTAAAATTTTGGGCGTCACGCGAATTTTGAAATCGCATCTAAAAAATCGTTGCATCTTAGGGCAAAAATATAGATACAATGTATCGTTGTAGTTCAAAAATATCGCATTTTAATTACATGCATATCTAAAAGTATAACCGTAGCACTTTTTCTTATCATTAGTTTTGCCTTATAGATTAGGTTTAGTTCTTTTCATTATTGGCAGGTGACGAGAGGGAAAGAAAGATACAGGTTGTTTTCTCTTCTTTTTTAACCGATTAGTATTTACTTGTAGATTAGATTTGTCTTTTATAGAAATAGATGGTGAAAGGGAGTGGGATATTTTATTCTTAATGTTATCGATTCCAAGAAACAGATAGGATTTAAATTGCGAACCGATAGGGATTCGGTGGAGTTTAATAATAAAATATAAAGCGACATTCTACCATGATAAATGACGAGTATCATAGCCAATAATTTGTAATTGTTGGTCTACATCTTTCTCATATATTATGTCAAAACTAAATATATAGATTGAAATAAATGCTTTTAAGAATCTTCTCATTTTAGGAAATAATTTCAGAATAATTATTAACGGGAACTATTTGTTAATCGATTCAGACAATCGCTCTCTCTCTCTCTCTCTCTCTCTCTCTCTCTCTCTCTCTCTCTCTCTCTCTCTCTCTCTCTCTCTCTCTCTCTCTCTGAATATATATTCAGAAAAACATCGGTGCCGTTGAGTCAAAATGCGATAGAAAGTGACACATCTATAATCGAAAAATATCGAATTATTTTCTGCATCTGTTTATATATTGTTTAACCAGAACCAATATTAAAAGGAAAACAGATAGAAACAGAGGCTAAAATAATCCGATATTTTTCAACTATAAACTGGTCTGCTTATATCAAGTATGTAACCGACATTAACCATGTTTTCAGGCCTTTTATAAAGTTTTAAAATATATATTATGCTTTTATATTGGTTTTCTTTATGATCAGGAACTTTACTGGGGTTATTTGCCATAAACACAACATACTCACAGATGCATACATACGCATTTATATATATATATATATATATATATTTATATATATACATATATATATGTATATATATATACATATATATATATACATATATATATATGTATATATATACATATATATATATATATATATACATATAATTCTAGGTTAATATTTTGCGGATGGAAAACAAATAATGTAGTTTTAACGAAGTTTATACAAGAGAGCTCAATACAGAAGTAAGGCAAGATATAATTTTTATTTGTTTTACATAAGCATTAATACGTCGCTGCATATTCATCAGCACGTTAAGGTCAGTCAGTTACAAGTAACTAGAGATATCTTCCGGCGATCTAGTTTATACAAAAGTTCAGTCCGTAATGAAAATTATTTAGGAATTAACAAGCCCAAAAACATTATCAGGAGGTTATGACACGTGTCATTCAGAATAAAAAAGTTAATGCTCTTTAATATATGTGAAGAAGATGAGAAAAGGTGGGATATCAAAATGTATATCGAAATAGAAAAAAGAAACATAGAAGAAAAGACGTCAGTCAATGAGAAAATCATTTTATCTTAAAAATCATTTAAATTCAATTCTCAAATCCCTAAAAACGATCAGGATGTGTAATTTACACAATTAATCCGTTAGCCGTTTAATCAACGTACACAATAATCATTTTAAAAAAAAAGAAATAAAAATAAAAAATGTAAGCGAATCGTGCTAATAATCCGTAAGCCAAGGAGAAAATAATTTTTCGCATATATATTGTTTTCGTTCCATTCTCCCTCTTAAATGAAGACGTGCAATTAAAAAAGTAATAATTTAGCTGTTCGATTAAAATTTTAAAATAAAGTTCTCAATGTTTTCAGCTAAGTGAAATAAGGACGCCATATTGAATTTCACAAAACTGATTCTGAAATTGTTCGAAAATTCGCTCTCATAAACTGTGGAATAAGTTTGAGCAGCCAATGAAATTGATGGAGCAATTGCTCTCTGGACCCATGAAAGCCTTGGTCTATTTTCGCTTAGTGGACGACACATTTTGCCTCTTCAATAATCAAATAGGGACAAATAACGTTTCCCCTTACTTAATAGGACGCATCTTGCGTACAGTATACTTATGAAGGAGAGTGTAACTCATCTATAGTTTTCCTCGATGTGTTGGTAACAAAAACACCATCCAGTTACCTTACATCAATATACCGTAAACCTACATTCACACACGCTGGGATTCATTTTTCCTCCGAAAACGTAAGATAAATGTAATTTGGACCCTAACACATCGTGCCTTCATGATCTGCTCAAAATCAAAATTGGATGAAGAATTTAAAACAATTACTAATACTCTATCAAAAAATGGGTACCCTATGGATGTGATTAGGTCAGTTATGCAAAGGAAAATAGCAGAGTCTTCTGTAACTAAAATTCAAACGATTAATAAATAAAATATTAGACACAAGGTCGTTTTTAATGTGGGGGGAAAACCAGCTCGCCCCCAAAAGGGGGAACTCTGGCAGTATCCAGATAAATAGTAATTAAGGTCAAATTACTTAATTTAAGTGATGCATCAGAACAAATATTACACTGTGATCTTGGCCCGAATGCCAGACATACAGGTCTTCTTGGCCCGTACTTGCCAACACATACAAGTCTTCAATTACTGACCTTTTTATAAAAAGAAAACGTCATGTGCAGCGATCTTTACCATGAACTCTTTTTCAATTCTGAGTCGTGCCCAATCATTATTTCACTTAAAGATCTTGGAGACTATTCACGTTCGATTGAGAAGGCCTTCCCTCTGTAAACAAAAGGAATGTCTCTTGGTTTTGAGCGTGATTAGTCTCTAGGATTCATTCAGGTAATATAACGTTGCTGTAGTTTAATCGCTTTCTTCCATTTTTCCCCATACATATCTTAACGCAATGTGATTTTATTTGTATATATTTTTGATTCCCATTCATTTTTTCTCTCCAAAACAAATCCCTCGATACGGCTTTGATAAAGCGAGGGCACAACCGGTCAGCTGACTCCCCCATTTCTTCTTCTCTTCTCTTCACCCCGTTAACTTTATTTTAAACGTTTTTAATCATTTAAGTCTTCTCTTCATGATTGCGTTATATAAATTCAGCACTCCCCAAAGAATCATGAAATTATATGTGTGTGTGTGTGTGTGTGTGTGTGTGTGTGTGTGTGTGTGTGTGTGTGTGTGTGTGTGTGTGTGTGTGTGCCGTCCAGTGTTGCTCGGTTGTAAAATACGCTAAAATATGATATAATTACAGTTAACGTAATCATCACCATTAAAAATGTTTTTAAAATAAGCATAGAGCGATGCAGACTCTATTCCAAAGCTCGTCATGTTTATTATTAAAATAAAAACAGTAACAGATTGTGATTGTTTATAAGCATCTAAGAAGTTTTTTGCAAAGTTGCAGATTATCATAGCTAAACGTGTTTATTTATTATTTAAAAATATTTTTTGTGTTCGTCAAAATATTAACGCTATTGTTTCAGCACAGTCCCTATACTGCGCAAATACCAAATGTAATTTATTTTTCTTTGTACGGGCACTTGTCAGTATTCAAATAAAAACAAAAAATGCCGTCTACTACTAGGAATAGTTTCATTAGAATCAGTTTGTTCATTGAGTATTAGCAAGCTTTATATGGGTCAGAAAAAGTAAAGCACAAGTATAGAAAACATTATGCATATTAATACGGACTAAAACAATTGCTTGCTCCTATAATCAACTGAGGAATTTTGGGGACGAACATAATGATTATTTTGTTCTCTATAAAGAAAAAGCAGTTGAAAGTATTTATAGATCTAGTCTAGAACTATATTTTAAGACACTTAAATTTAAAGGAACATTGTGTTGTTAATAATTTATATTTGAATAAGAAAATTTATTGGAAATATATCATTAAAGCACGGTAGTGTTTGAATATACGGTTAAGTGGCAATTTTAGTCATTTAGAACTGCTTTAAGGCTTCACCGCTCACTCATTTTTCGACCAAATTTCAAACAATTATTACAATTTATAGATCACCTTCTCAGCTATATTGTGAAAAAAAAAATTCAATTTTCGTTCAGTAAAACAAAAGTTATGATGAATTTACTGGTCTTCAAAATCGTAAAAAAAAAACTGTAAAGAGGTGAGCGACGTTTTTTATGACCGGTTTCGATAGCAACTACGGCGCTTCAGCGACTACTGTTGCTACCAAAATAAGAAGTCAAACAAAAAGAATGAAAGAATAAAATGGAGATGATTAGAGGAATTTCATTGAAAGCAGACGAGTGCCGTATATTGTTATTATTACATATGTGTATGTTATGTTTATGGGGGCAAGAAAATAAGACTGAAATTAAACGAAGAACAAGTGAATTTTCTGGAAGCCTGGAAAAATCATAGCAAAAATGCGAGCATGAAAAGTAATATAGTTAAGCTTAAATATAGAAAAAATGAAAGGGATTAGTTGTTAAAACTGGAGAAAAAAAATATATTCTTGTAAAAATATAAAATATTTATAACTTAAAATATTCAATTTATAACATTATATAATCAATTCTTAATGCTACAATATTTTGAGTTATAAATTTATTATATTTAACTAGAATATCTTGTCCTTTTATTTTTCAGTTTTAACAAATAGTCTTTTACTTTTCCATGTTTAAGCTTAACCATATTACTTTTTATACTCGCAATTTTTATTGTAATATATATATAGGTATAATGTTGTATTCCTGTTTTGTTTAATGCTGTATTTCTGTTTGTTTATTCGTTATGACCTAATAACATATGATGTCATATCCGATGTATTTAATATAATGCATATGCGATGTACGTCATAACATATAACGTCACAATATATGACGTCATATCAGACGTATCCGTAATATGCTATCAATAAATCCGCATTTCTCTTTGTTCACAATGACGTTATAGCATATAGGATACTACGCCATACATGACATAGCAGATTACGTCATACACGCCGACATTACAGCAGCAGGTGACATCATACATGCCGTCATAGCAAAGTTTAAAAGGGGCAAAAAATTCCCGAGCAACGCTGGGTACATACAGATAGTATATATATATATATATATATATATATATATATATATATATATATATATATATATATATATATATATATATATATTATAATTTTAATACATACTGACGCTAGTGTTTTATTCTTTCGGGAAGCATCAGTGTATGAAGTTACGATTACAATTACGATAATATATATATATATATATATATATATATATATATATATATATATATATATATATTAATTTTATATATTTCTTGGTTCGTTTTCATTATCTATCTTGTCAAAGTAAGCCTAATGTTCTCTGTATTTTAAACTTTTTAAGATTTACTAAAACACATTTTTAGGTAATTTGGCATTATTCTTTAAAATAATTTTTACTATATATCAATTAATTTCAGATGTCTTCAATACGGATTATATTTTTTCTGCTCTCTTTCTACTTTCTAGCCTTTAAGTTTTTAATGTTTTTATTATTTACAAAATGCATTGGATTGTGGAACTCTGTTTCGTTTGCCTGTTTTCCACCTGACTACAACATGGATGTCTTCAAGTCCAACATAAACAAATTCATGATGAACCTCCCCCTTAAGTAAGACACTTTATCAAATCTCCAATACTAACGATTACTACGATACTATCCCATTGATTATTTTACACGCAATAACCCTATCCCCGAGTGGCTTCCGAGCCTTGATAAGTGGTGACTACCTTGTAAAAAAAAAGTTATTCCTTATGCATTTAATCTTATTTCCGACTCTCGCATATTCTAAGTTTTCTCATTTTTGTACCGCTCCAGAAATGTTATGTCTATACTACTGAACTAGTTTATTTTCTGTGTAGTATAATTTTTCTAAACCTCGTTGACTAAACTTCTTTTGAGTTTCCTGTCTTTGAACATCTATTGATTTATAAATAATGTATTTTTATGTCATCTTCTTCGTTCATATATGTATACACGCACCACACACACGCGCGCGCATGCATGTATATATATATATATATATATATATATATATATATATATATATATATATATATATATATATTAGTGTTGGGGGCGATTAATCGGAAGAATCGGAAGATTTCGGAGTATCAGTATCGGCATCGGAAAACTTGATACCTATTTTCCGAAGCCAAACGATTCTTGTAATTGTCTTTTTTTATTTGATTTTGTTTAAACCAAAATCTTCCATTTGTGCTAATAATGATAAAATAATCAAAATGTATTGATTTTAAATTACCAGTAAATCTAAAATCGATAGATCACCCTTCAGAAGTGTATATTGATGTGAAGGAAAATATCTACATATTTAACACGTGTTTTTATGAAAATCGGGGAAAATAACAATTTCTATAGTTAAATAATTAGAGATTTATAAAGAATCGGAATCGGAATCGGTAATTGTATCGGAATCGGTATATATTATATCTTGTCGCTCCATCTCTTCAACCAGCGGCGTGCGGTTTCATTACCAACACTGAGGTCTTCGCCCGTGCAGTTGGGCCCCAGTGGGAAAGATGTTAAAATGTGTTCGATGGTCTGAACTTGGGCACCACAGGGGCATTCAGCAGTTGTAGAGTAACCCCACATGAGGAGGTTGTCGCCAGTTTTTGCAACTTTTGCCCTTGCCCTATTCAGAGTGACCCACTCCGAACGGGACAGGTGTGTGCCAGGTGGTAAGGTTTCACTGGGCTCTGGCAGTGCTATATTTGTAGACTGAGGGTCTACCTCTCTCCACATCTGCAGCCGGTAAGAGGATGTAGGAGTGTCCAGTAGTTCCTCCACTATGGCAAAGCTTCGCCGGGACACAAGTCGTCTAGCCACCTCCGAGTAGCCATAGAGAGGGTGTCTGGGGTCTTCGAGTTGTTAAGTACGCTCAACTCTCGCAATTATATTCTGGCGGACTTTAGGTGGTGGTATGCCACTTAATCGGTATAGGGCTGGTACAGGTGTGCTTTTTAAGTTTCCGGTTATGATCCGGCAAGCTTTGTGGAGATCTGCGTCAATGCGGTGAGCATGGGATGAGCGAGACCATACTGCAGCGCCATATTCAGCCGTGGAGTAACATATGGGTAATGATGTTGTCCTTAGCGTGTGTGGGTCTGCCCCCCAACTCGCGTTAGCCAGTATGTTGACTAAGTTAATTCGAGGCGCGATCTTCTTTCGGAGCTTGTCTATGTGTGTCTTGAAGGAGAGAGTTCGGTCCAGTGTGATGCCAAGGTAGACTGGATATGGTTCATTTACTAGCTCCTTACCTTTCCATTGGATCTTCAGCTTCCTGTTGGCTATGTGGTTGTTAAGGTGGAAACTACAAACTTTTGTTTTCCCAGGATTAGGATTGAGGAACCATTTCTTATAGTAGGAGGCTAGGGTTTTTAAGGCACTGGAGATTCTTTTCTCAATTGCTTCAAAGCTCTTGTCTTGTGTCGCAAGACACGTGTCATCCGCATAGATGAATCTACGGATGTCTGTAAATTCTGGTTAGGTCATTTGTATAGATGTTAAACAAAGTCGGCGCCACGACAGAACCCTGGGACAGACCATTCTTCTGTGACCTCCACTTACTCTGCCTACCATCCATTTCGACAAAGAATCTTCGATTCCGGAGAAGAGATTCTATAATGGAAACCATTTTTCTGTTCTTCAAGGTCTGGCCAACTTTCAGCAGAAGTGCTCGGTGGTTGATGGTGTCATAGGCTGCCGTGAGGTCGATAAATACAGTCCCTGTGATTTTTTTCTTTCATGCCCATCCTCTATGTACTGAGTCAAGTTCAGAACCTGACCAACACATGAACGCCCCTCCCTGAACCCAGACTGGTCGTCCGTAAGCTGTTCTTCAACTATTGGTGATATCCTGGCCAGAATGAGGCGTTCATACAACTTGTACAGTACACACAACAAGGATATAGGGCGATAGCTAGATGGTAGTTGGGGATCTTTCCCTGGTTTAAGAAGAGCTATAACTTTTGCCCGTCGCCAGATCTTGGGAATGTTGTATCCAGCAGCACAGGAGTTGAATAGTGATAGGATCCATTCACGAGATCTTGGCCCCAAATTCTGGATCATCTATGTTGAGATACCATCGAGTCCTGATGCCTTTCTAGACTTGAGATGTTTAATTCCAGTCTTCAATTCCTCCTCAGTAAATGGGGGGGGGGAACATGTCATCAGACTCTTTGTGGACTTCGCCCATCTTCTCTTTCATCTGTTTAACGTAACCTCGTTCTCTGTGCAGTGGTTTCCCATTTATAAGTATTTGGTGAACAACTTGGTTTGGTGAAACTGCTGCTGCTGTAGTGTCCGGTTTTTTATCGCTGTTTAGCTTCTTTATTGTTTTCCATGCATTTTTGTTATTGTGGGTCATGTCCAGATCTGCAACGGTCTCCATCCATCGCTCCTTACGGGCTGCAGATAGAGAGACCAGCAGTTTGTTTCCCAGCTCAGTTGTAGGTTCTTCGAATGGGTCTCTGTTATATGCTTGTACATAATTTTCATAAATGGTCTTACTTGTCTCATCCAAGCCAGTTATGTATTCCTTCCTACAGCCCCTTGAGATGTTCTTCTTGGCAATGTGCCACACAAGAGCTTGGAAGGCTTCATATCCTGATGCTACGGGGGGTACATCATTAATTGTATTCTCTAAGTTGTCCGTGAAACCCTCCCAGTTAGCCTTCCGATAGTTGAATCTGGCCATAGGTTTAGTAGACACAGGTCCAACTACTGGTTGCATCTCAACAATGATGGGTCGGTGTTGGGATTTTGGGATCGGTTGGCCAGTGGACTTGCTGAAGTTGTGTTGATGCCTTGCTGATGAAAATGCGAGGTCGGGGTTATAGCCTTTTCGCCATCGAGCGCTTAAGAAGGATGGTTTATCCTTATGCCTATTGAGAATGGCAAGGCTTTGGTGTAGGGCCCATTCTTCAACAAAATCTCCGTCCTGGTTGTTCTTTACATAGCCCCACATCATGCTGTGGCTGTTGAAGTCGCCAATTATGATATTGGCATTATTGTCAATTTGGATGTTGTCAGGCCAACTGAATGGTACAGGTGGTGGCTTATAGACGGAGGTGATGGTTACATGAATTGTTTTCACCTGCAAAATTTCGATACCCCTTGAGGTAAAGTCAGTACATCCTTTGAGTATTGATTTGTCACGAATATAAACAGCACTCCTGTGCACAACACTTTGATGAGAGATATCGAGGTGCATTCCAGGTATTTTTGGTGGTTGTCCAATTTATGGGTCTCCTGAATGCAGAGGACATCTGCTTTCAGGTTAGATAAAATGCCAGATTTGGGTAGGGACATACCTTCAGCATTGAAGCTGATGATCTTGAATTTGGCTGACATGTTGTTTCCGGGGCCGAGGGTCTATCCTTTTACACCCACCGGAGATATGCAGAGATGTTGCGTAATGTAGCAATTGGTTCTCCCGAAAGATTAACAGAGGGCACCACGTGAGGGTTTGCTTTTTGCCCCCCCCCCGAATCGGAATCGGTAATTGTATCGGAATAGGGAATTTAGCACGGAATCTGTAATTGTATCGACATCGGGAAAAATATTGGAATCGTCCCGTCACTAGTCTATATATATATTATATATACATATATTATATATATATTATATATATATATTATATATATATATATTATATATATTATATATATATTATATATATATTATATATATATTATATGTATATATTATATATATATTATATATATATATTATAAATATATATATTATATATTTATATATTATATATATTATATATATATATTATATATATATATTATATATATATATATACATATATACATATATACATATACATATATATATATATATATATATATATATATATATATATATATATATATATATATATATATATATATATAATTTACATACATCTCTTCAGCGGCTAGATTAGCAACTGTCTCAAGCCGAGATCGAAATTCGACCGCTCAGACAACTGTGACTCTATCTTTGCTGTTGCTATGTAGACGAAGGAAATTACAATGATCAACATTATCAAAACGCCTTAAGCTCCATATTGTTTACACAAAGAGTATTGTATCATTATTCGTTATTTAACCCACCAATACATAAATACATTCGCAGTGCCTTATCAATCAATCTTTGTAAAATAAAAAAGCACGCATCTACTGAATAATGGAACATAATGTAGTGGTTGAATAGACTTTGATTAGGTAGAACGACCGAAGATTACTTTATATGTAAATGTCTTTCCTATTCAGAATTCTTATTTTGTAATTTCGCTAAGTTCTAGGAATGAAAAGATTACTCTCCTGGTCAATATGCTTTGTCTTGTCAAACGGTACGAGTTTAGTAAAATAAAGAAATGTACCTGCGTCGTGTGTCGGTAGAGGGATAAGAAAAAACATTGTCGTTAATAAATACTAGTAAGGTTACTCGATGTTGCCCGGGATTGATTGATGATTAACGAATGCTCCACCCTTCCAATAGTGTCATGGAATTCAGTGAAATCGCCTATTTTTCAAATGATTGATTTTGATGGCTTGCCTGCTTTAGCGACCGGTGTAAATATAATAGAGTCAGGCCTATTCACTGAAACATTACGCCATAGCTGAAGTCCTAGCAAGCAAGATCTATCGAACAATCACTGTCAATAATAAATGAAAAGTTTTTATAAAACATTAGAAAACTTTAAAACATTGCATTAAAGCGACAATTGAAGAATCTGATTTATACTAGCACATAACTTATTCAATATTAATTTTATAAAAATCAATAATGTAAAAATGAAAATTTGTGTCTGTGTGTTAAGCGTAAATTTACATTTCGTTCAGTGTTTACTTAAAAAAATGTGTTTGAAAAGAAAAGAAAGCAACACGATTCGATTTGTAATGAAACTAAAGATTATTCAATACTAGCAAGCCGCCCGGCGTTGTCCGATCGTAAAATACGCTCAAATATCATATTTTAATTCATACAGACTTTGTATTTATTATTATAGAGCTAATTGTCTGTCGTTTATTATATTGTACATAATATATTGTAGTGATTTCAAAAGTTATAAAAAATGATTTATGTGCTATCAGCTAAAATCGAAACCAAAACACATAGCTCTCCAGACTTATCCATTAACACGTGGCTTAAATCCATCCGTATACTACAAAATGCAAAGGAAATTACGCTGTGTAATCTATAAATTTAATCAGAGTATGCGCAGAAAAAACGAGTATACTTGACTTACACAAGATCAATTTTCTTTTCGATTTTGACTATTTAGCAGCTATTTTACTAGCTAAAAGGCAAATTAAAAGTGTGCTGCAAGACTAAATAGCATATATATCAAATTTCAACTATGTTAACTCATAGAGGAGTTTGATAGAGGCTTTTCGCGCATACGCAGACAAAATCACTTATATATCCGTGTTCTTGAACGTTTCCATCTAAACTTCTACGCAGTTATGCAGAATGTAGAAATTATGCATAAATAGAAATCAGCGTAATAGTGAAAGCATCTAATAAGAAATCGTAAAAAATAAATCAGTAATTAATCAACTGTCGTTTTTCAAAGGAATATACACATTTTTTAACCCTCAAGTGGTCGTCCACATATCCATGACTGAATATATTAAGAAGTTCGTTTTAATAACTTTTAAATAAAAAGTATCGAGCTAAGATCACAGTGTAGTATATGTTCTGATTCTACATTAAGTTAATTTGCACTTAGTCAAAGGAGAAGAACCCATTTTATACTAAGGCAATATTTATTTTTGCCTTCTTCCAGAGTTTCCCTTTTTGGAGAGCTGGTTTTCCCTTACATTAAAAACGAACGTGTGTCAGATTTTGCTTGTATGAGGAAGAAACTAAAACCAAAAGAAAAAAGAAGTCTTCTAATATCAATGCTAGGGAAAAAAAAAACCTCAACTTTATACGCATATAGATTAGTGCACTTGCACTAAAGTCACGTGACCTGCTAATGTCACGGAATAAAGTCTCGAGAAACACCCGGAAGTAGATAACGTTAAAAAAAAAACAAGATCGGAAGTGAATAAATGATTATTTTTTTTATGTAATGACTTGTTTTCTGCTAACGGGTCAAAATTAAAAACAAAAAAGTTGACCTTGGCAGAATAAGTCGAATAAAAACATTACTCCTGCTGTTGGTTTTGCACACGAGCCAAATTTAACCCTCATAACTCAAGGTTGCTAAAGTTTTTAACCTTTCGTGCCCATCTGTAGGTAGTTTAGACGATAACTATGCCGAAGATATAAAGAACAACTAAGGCTGGAGCGCTAAATGTTCTGATTTTGATTTTAGCGGATGTTGCACAGGTCATATTTTTAATAACATTTCAAATCCTTACTATATATTGGATCATAATCACTAGAGAATTGATTCTATAATAATATATAAAAACATTGCATAAATTAAAATATAATATTAATGCAGATTTTATGACTGGAAAACACTGGGGTGTCTGCTATACAATCATATAATAATTCAATAGTTTCAACTAAAAATCTCACTATCTCATAATATTGGTTGTATATTTTTTTTTGCCTTTGCGCGTGGGGAACCATTGATGTAGAAAAGAAAAAATATCTATCAGAATAAATAAAGTGCATATAAATGTCAACGGTAGAGAACGTATAAAAATTTACTTTAGTAAAAGCTTAACCCTTTAAGATTTACATATATAAATGAGCAGCATTATCAGAGAATGAAATATTCTTAAGTCGGTGTCTATTGAAGGAGTACGTCTGCGGAAATGTGGTTTCAAACTGAGGCATCGTTCAGTGAAGAAAATCTAACTTTTGTTTCAACGTGACAGACCAAGGAAATTTTTTTTTTTTTTTGCAGGTTAATAAAGATGCTTTTTTATATACTTGTTCCACATGTAGGAACTTCTTGGATCGAAACTATTCGCCGAAGTCTTGTTTGATTTTTTAAGTAGAAAGAGAAGAAAGGAAAGTTCTTTGCAATTCTGGGAGGAGACTCATTTTTCATGAGGTTTTACGAGAGGAGGGGCATAGGTTGAAGAACGGGCGTGCACTTATATGGAATTACCGATAGAGTTGACAAAGTCTAGCAATGTTTCTTCTGTGAGAAAGAAATTGAAGAGAAATGGGGTGCAGTGAACATAAGACATGATTTTCCGCCAAACTGAGAAGTTGATTTTATACGTGTCCTTGGCTCGAAAGTTCTGTGACATGTAATTACTTCACGAATACAAGCCTACATTTTTGCCACACGCTTAAGCCTTTTACCATAAATAACAGTAAAAATGACAATAAACGAATGATTGAAAAAATGAAGCAAACGAAAATGATTTTCATTCAATACTTTACGCTGATCATTGACTTCTACGAGAATAATTTCAAAACTAACGCCTCCTATTTTAACTACAAACGTTGAAGAGCTACGACGACGTGAGTGGTATCATTAAAACGAGCGACCTTTTCTGCTCCATAATTTATTTTTCTACATACTTACCACCATTCTCAATGCAATTTTGCCAGGAATTCAATGGTGCATCCCTGCTTCTGATGCACGTCCATGACAGGGGTTGCTTTTTTAAGTCACACACTTTCAATATCGACAACAGAGAGATGAAATTGTCAGGTCATGCATGCATAAGCTCAATCATCATAACCATGCAATTTGCAATCCCTTCTGATATATTCGGGCGAAAAAAACATAGGTGACATGTTTTTTGGTACTACCTTTGTAAATAAATGCTACACGTAAGTATACATGTTTAATTTTATATACAGATAGACACATGAACATATATTTCAAATATTTATTTAAAATAGCTGTTCGTTTATGATGATTAAGTTATTTTTGTTAACAATCTTTATTTGGTTAAATGGGTTTATTAAATTGGCTTTATTCTCTCCAAAAAACATACACGCGATAAAATGTTATTACTTTTTATTTTACTTCGGCAGAATTCTTATTTTTTCGAATGATATCTTCTCTTGGTTGTTAAGCAGTTGGAATTCAGATTAATGAATTCGCTTCCAGTTAACTTATCAGGCGTATAGCCAATCCACAAAGAATCATACTATGACAATTCAAAATCAATTCTGAAATGCTTGAAGCCTTTTAAATTTAAAGTGTCTTTGTAAGTTATTAGCTAAACGTCGCTCTGTCTATTCGACCCATATTCCCTTCTCTCTCTATCCACCCATCTCTCTTCTTCTCACTCTTTATATATATATATATATATATATATATATATATATATATAGTCTTGAAGTTTTTTAGCCTTTAAAACTATATAAAACAAACACATATTTAATTTTTATATTTTCTATCATTCGTTGGAAATATATATATATATATATACATATATATATATATATATATTATTTGTTTTGCATAGTACATTTTATACATTACTAATATAGTTTTGGATTTCCTTTATTTATATATTCTGGTATGTTTTATACGATTCAAAAACATCAGTATAACGAATAAATACTTTATTTAACTGTTTTAATATTTTACTGTTATCCCCACCTCGTTTAATCATCCTTATTACTAAGCTAGAAACTGGGAATATAAATTCTATTAATTTTAAGATAACGCAAACTATTCTCAAAAACTCTGACATAATGGTTAGATAAAACATAAAAACAGGACAGGTACTATCTTTATGAGTCATACGAACTATTTGGAAGGGGAAAGAGTTTCTTTTATAAAATATTGTATAAAGAAAAATTCTATCCTCAATTTTTATATCTAAATCCAGAAATGTAGCCTGTTTCCCTCTACGTTAGCAATTCAATTCTAACTCCTTTGGAGGTTTATTTTTTTTTTCAAATTCATCATTATCGTTTATACATATAAGGTCATCAATAAATCTCCTACAATCACGAACTATATATGTTTTAGATATATCATTTTTTTTATTTGTGATAACATATATATATATATATATATATATATATATATATATATAGCAAAAATGGTAATTAGATTAGTAAACACCTGAAGAGAGTGCTCAATACTATTTCAGAGCAAATATGTGTTTTATTTTTTTTATTATCGTTTTATCTGTTTTGAAGGTGGTTAAGGTAAATATATAGACTTTTCAAACTCTAAAGCTTTCTTAAACAGATAAAACGGTAATAAAAAATAAAATACACACACCACACACACACACACACACATACATATATATATATATATATATATATCCCCATATATATATATATATATATATATATATATATATATATATATATATATATATATATATAAATGCACTCGAATCTATGTAAATACAGATTTGCCCAAAATGGTGATAGATCATATCCCATTAGGATACCTTTAGTTTTGAAGAAATATTTTATTTCCTATTTGAAAAAAAAAATTACTTATAAATATTTTTAAATACCTTTGGACATATATAAATTTTGCTGTTTTATTTTTACACCAGAAAGCTTTTGAGTTTGAAAAGTCTATATATCTGCTTTTACTACCTTCAAAAGCTTGATCTACAGTATTATTTAATTCTTTTATAAGTTTTTGTGTACAATTTTAGTATATAGCGTACTAAAATCATAATTCGCTATAGATTTCGCTTCTATTCTGGACTTATATATATATATATATATATATATATATATATATATATATATATATATATATATATATATATATATATATATATATATAAAGTGTAAAGAGCTATGGTAAAGCGAGAGTGTCTCTTATGACAACTAAGTTTTCAACTTTTCTTGTTAGAACTCTCTAGTAAATGAAATCTCTGACATCAGCTGATAATAGATTGCTTTTTGTATAAACAAATTGAGCTATCAAGCAATTAACAATGTTTATATTAAAATGTCTCTTATTGTCAGTGGGTGCCAAATTATTTAAGAGATGAATGGTTATGAGCACTGACTGTTGTCAAAACTCGGGTCAGTTTTAGCGGACACTTCTCTGAAGCGCTTCCGATAGATAATGTGGTTATGTTGAGAGACATTGCAGCACCATATTCTTTGTTACATGCTTTCCCATATATTCCATGGCTGTGATAAAGGTGTTCTTTTGCAATTTAGATTTACCAAAAGCGTTTTCCCTTATAAACAATTTACCTTCTAAGTCAAAAGGTTTCAGAGTTTAAACTAGAAACGTTTCTATGCTCATGATGTTAGTTTCCTTTGACACACAGCTTTATTGAGTTATTTTCATTATGTATCCTTTGTTCTGTCTTTTTTCTGCCTGGTTCCCTTTATGCATACATACATCTACGGATACATAAAGCCTATGTCGTCTTTGTGAAACTAAGGAAACAAATTTGACCAGACCAAGGCATCAACTCCGATCTCCATGTATTGCATGGACCGTGCATTGTGGATATCTGTAACTACTTGAACGCTTTCTTGAAAAATGTCCGAGTCGTATACCCAGTGTCAAGTCACAAAGTAAAGCACTTGACAGTGAAGAACTTATCAGGGCAGGCTGCATGAGTATCGAGATTAACTCTAGGTAGATCTCGTGTTTTGTACGGACGATGATAGAATTCATAAACAATTATTTTACAGCAAACCGCAGGTTAGGAAGAAACCAGACCACAATTCGAGTTTAATATACAAAGTATGCATAAATAAAAACCTGAATAGACAAGTTATGGCCTATAAGGATTGGGAAATATTGGCCTTTGAAGGTGTGTCATGGGAAACAAAATCTTTGAAAATAATCCCTTAGAACATGAATGCGCAAAAGTTTGCAAAATGAACTTGATGAACACAGAGTTGGAAGTGTGTCGGATTTGACAATATTCTTCTATCAAAAGCTGACTCTGCCAATTATTTAAACTTGAATACCAGATTAGGGAAACTATGCATCCCTCTTCATAGCCAAACATTCTGTCGTCTAATATGGGAAAAGATCTGTAAATCAGTACCAAATCTTAAAAGGCAAATGACACAAGAATCAAATTCTACATAAAATTTCCATCAATCCAGCGAAAGCTTCTTCTTTCATCTGCCACCTAGATTTCTAGCCTGGTAGATCAGAAGCTGGTGTTCAAAAGCATCTGCGAAGTAATGCAAGGAAATACAGTAATAGTGCCGACAAAAACTGAAGACGAAAGAACAACAATCATATTTCTAAATTGGGAAATCATCATAAAGAATCATCGATAAACTGTTCCACTGTATCACAGCTCTTTAGTGTGGCAAGACAAACAAATATCTCAAACCGTGAGCGAAATAGGACAGCATGGACAACAGTCAGCGCTTGTAACAATGTAGCTCTCCTATAATTCGACACCTATTGAAAATATAGAGAAGTCTCAATATAAACATTAGCAATTGCCCGAGATTTCATTTGATTCACACGAGTAACACATTAGACATTGAGGACAGTTTGCGATTTCATTTACTCAAGAAATCTACCAAGAAAGAGAAAATAGTTCATATCCGAAAAGCTCTAACACTTTATCACAGCCCTTCACACTTATTAATATACACGCACACACAAACACGCACGCGCGCGCACACACACACACTATATATATATATATATATATATATATATACTAACACGGGTGCTTGACGTTGTCCGGGTGTTTGGAGGTGTGGGTTGAGCAAAAAAAAGTGGTAGTAGGAAGGCAGGCTCGAACCCGTAATGCGAAGGAAGAAAAGATCGTGAAAAAAACGTGACGTCTTTTTTGTTACGGCCAAGTGACGTAGGTTTAAATTAAGGCTAGGCAATCGAAAAGAGGGATTGAATTTCGAAATAGAAGCGCTGGTTGAGTGTTAATAAGATGACCAAACGCACCGTTCCAAGATTTAAATACTACCGTACAAACGGACCTATACTTGCTTATTCTCTGCCCCCGCAACATGGCAAACAAAAAAAAAGAAAGAGAGACATACTGAAGATGAAGGTTTCCTTCGAAATATATTCATGAATTTCAATATAAATTTCAAACAGAATAAATGACTTTATTTCGTAATAATGCGTTGTTTTGGCTTCAAGCGTATATAATAAGTATTCATTTCATTCAAACCCAACCAGCGCTTCTAAGGAACAAAAGTCAACGTGAATTTCGCGTGACCAAACCCACCGTTCCGAGATTTAAAATACTACCGTATAAAATACAAACGGATTATACTTGCTTATTCTCTGCCCCGGCAACAACGTGGCAAAAAAAGACATACTGAAGATTAAGGTTTCCTTCGAAATATATTTATGAATTTCAATATAAATTTCAAACAAAATAAATGTCTGTTTATTTTGTAATAATGCGTTGTTTTGGCTTCAAACGTATATAATACGTATTGATTTTATTCAAACTCAACCAGCACTTCTAAGGAATAAAAATCTTAAATCAGAGAGGTGTTCAGCTGATTTTTTTACTGTGATTAATAAAGAGTCAGAGATACTTTAAAAGAACAATGCTCTGAGCATTTTAGTTTTTTTTTCAATTGTTATAGTATGATTCGTTTGCAGATTAGCAATACGCCTGCTAAGTTTGCCGAAAGCAACTTCGTTAATCTGAATCCCAACTGCTTACTGACCAGGAGACAATTCATTCGATAAATATAAAATTTCTATTGAATTTAGATAAATAAAAATAACATTTTCTTGGGAGTATGTGAGTAAATGGATACAGCTAATTTAATAAATGCATTTAACCAAATAAAGTTTGTCAACAAAAAAATGATACAATAATCATCATAAACATATATATATATATATATATATATATATATATATATATATATATATATATATATATATATATATATAGATATATAGATATAGATATACAGTCCGGGTCAAAATCATAAGACCACTTAAGAATATAAGCGTTTAATAATAATTATTAGATCAGGGCTAAGGTTTCGAATGAAGCAGATTTCATTTTTTTCCATCATATTTTCCTTTTTGGCAATGGTTTCAACCATTGGTTTGATTAAAAATTCGATATTATGCGTAAATTCTTACTTTCTTAAGTGGTCTTATGATTTTGACCAGGACTGTATACACACACACACACACATATATATATATATATATATATATATATATATATATATATGAAGTCACAAAACTAGATATTGCTAAATATAAAATGGTTCATTTATTCAACAAGGGTATACAAACATTTAGTTGGGGGATAGGGGGACTATTTATGCCAAGGTATTTCGAGGTGTAATGTTTCTCATTCGAATAGAGAAGATGCTAGGTAACATAGTGAGGATGTGGCGTCTAATGTGGGATTATAATTCTCTTGATTTATTTTTTCTGATGAATCCCACGCTAGACGTCGCATACCCATTATGTTACTAAGCCTCTTCTGATGAGAAGCATTAGGCTCCGAAATGCCTTGGCATAAAGAGTCCCCCAACTAAATGTTTGTATGCATTTATTGAATAAATGAACCATTCTGTATGTATCAATATATAGTTTTGTGACTTCCTTTTCCATTCTTATTGTCTTCCTATACAAGCTCCAATGAAACTTGATGAGCTTTATATTATCCCGATAAGTCTCTTCTTATAGACTTTAACTTACTCTCTTTTTTTTTACTCACTAAGCTATATATATATATATATATATATATATATGAGTTTGAATTTTGACGATTAAGTAGCAAATAGTTTACTCCATAATTTGTCTCTGATTTAAGGATGGTCGTTAAATTTCTAGTAATGATGGTCATTGATCAAGGCCGCAAACTATACGCGTGTGGTGCAATTATCTCAGCGTGTCTAAATGTATAATTCACATTTATATCACATATATGTGCGTGTGCATTATATCACATATATGTACTTTTGCATGTGCATTTAGATCGCTTATATGTACTTTTCTGTGTGCGCAAAAGAGATAGAAAGATGGGAAAAATACAAATTGGATGAAATATCTGACAGTTTAAGAATCTTATTAAATAGAAAATATATCACATGCCTTACAAATTTTTACTGCTAATAAATACATTTTCCTGTCAGTAAGTCATTCCTCAAGACACATCGCATTAAATATTTTCTATTACTTAATAATGTTCACATTCATATATATATATATATGCATATATATATATATGCGTGTATTTATGTATACATATATATATGACTGTTTAAAATTATTTGAGAAAATTTACATCTAGACTCTTTCATTTTTAATAAATATGGCGCACTGCACTTAAACCACTATCTCATTAACAGAAGCATAAGCTATATGATCTGTTAATGAAGATGTAAAATTTACAATATATATATATATATATATATATATATATATATATATATATATATATATATATATTTATCTACATAAAAGTTTTTTGTATCTATTTCCGGTATGTACTTAAACAGTGTTTAATACTTTATTAGAGCTAGGTAGTAAGTTATTAAAATATATGTGGCAATAAATGTGGAAACTGACAGGCATATATATATATATATATATATATATATATATATATATATGTAACATATATGTGTGTGTATAAGTAATGAAAATATATATGGACGTTAAGCTACACAGAATTTCCTACATTTTATCCTCGTGATTATTTATCAGGCTATTGGTAATAGCAAGACGAATCCTCACAACAATGAAACGCAAAATTTCCGTGTAGCTCGATTGCACTATTTATTTTCATAACTTAATATCTATATGTTAGATAAGCCCGTCATTTTCGAAGTATGACGTCCGCCAAAAAACTAACTTTTTCAAAAAATCAATACAGATTATTTTTATTGTGGTGAAAGTTTTTATAGAACCATCCACATATTTTTGGTACAATTACTAATCTCAGTCGGTGCAATGGCAGCCAAAAGACAAAACAGACACTGTGCCTCTAAGTTTCCTTCTCCTAGCAGCATGCCTTAACTACAATGTCTCCATGGCTCAGACAAACCAATATATACTTCCTGGCCAACATTAATAGGATCACACAAAGCGGGAATTGTATCAGAACCAGATGCTGTAACATGATCCAACTATTTATTCAGCAACTTTCACATATTTGATGTAAGTCTGACATTTTATGTCTGGAGTTAAAGTCAGATTTTTTTTTATTTACATAGGAGTCGCCACTTATCAAGGCTCAGATGACACTCGTGGATAAGGATTAAAAAAGTGTACAGTAATCAATGGGACAATATCAAAGTAGTGTAAATTTGGTAAATTATATTACTTAAAGGGAACGGCTTATCAAGAACATGTTTACATTGGACTTAAAGACGGCCATATTGTAATCAGCTGGAAAGCAGGCAAACAGAAGACAGTTCCACAGCTTTGTTCATGGAATCTACGTTTAGGTTTATGCACGAATAAAGAGTGGAGGAAATTATTTTTATTAGTAGTATTTTCAGCTAGACGAGTGTTTCTCGCGAAAGTTTGGTGAAGGGCGACCATAGATTGGAGCTCAGACGAGCACTTGCCATGAACATAACGATAAAGTAGAGACAGGTTCGCAACGTTTCCTCTATGAGAAAACGGATTTGATGTACGTGTTCAATTTCAGATCAGAAGTAAAAATCAAGCCCACAGAAGCTTGTCAAAACATAGAGCCTCTCCAAGATGAGAGCCATTCATTTAAATTGGTGCCAGATGGGATCAGAACGTTTAGGATGTAAAGATACAAGCTTGGTGTTAAATGCATTAAAAGTAACAGACCATTTCTTTCCCCATTGTACCACGTGCTCAAGATCGGAGAAGAGAGCATCGGAGAGACCTTATCTTGGATAAGGGTAAAAAAAGTGTACAGTAATAAATGGGGCAATATCATAGTAGTTTAAATTTCGTAAATTATATTACTTAAAGGGAACGGCTTATCAAGAACTTATTTACATTGTACTCTGATGTGCTGCCATAGATGGTAGTGTCATGAACATAAATGTCTACGAATGATCTTAGGGTGTGATTTAGAAGATCGTTGATGTAGGTCAGGAAGAGAGTTTAACTAAGAGACTCCACAATTAATACTAATACAAGGAGTGTAACTAATCAGTAGAGATATAATCCCCCACAAACTAACCCAGTAACACTAACCACGCGGGGTCGCAGAAATAGGTCTTCCCAGATCATCCATCTAGGAGAAGGAAAACTCTGAAACTAAACCAAAGGGGAGAGAGGCCTCTTCAGTCTTGGATGACAACCTTCCTAGAGCTGGTGACTCGAACAAATTCACCGGTTTGCAAACTATGAGCTTGTGATTTCTTCCCATCAACTACTACTCTTATGAACCTTTCAAAGAGAAATGATTTAATAACTGAGAAGACATTTCCAGCTATACCATAGCTAGAGAACCTGTAAAGTAGACCTTTATGCCGTATCCTATCAAAGGCCTTTGATATGTCAAGAGCAATTGCCCTAGAAAGGAAGCCTCTGTCGAGAAAGTGTATACATTAATTGGTCGCTTTGTACTTTATTAAAGCATAGAGGTTCTTCAAGGAATAGGCCATTCATTTTAACAGACGTAACATGAGAATTTAAGCGTTCTTAGATGAAACAGGGTAGTATGCGTGAGAGTCTGTACAGCAAAGGTAAAATGTTGTGTCCCTAATCTGCTGTGCCGAGCGTTTTACTTTTTTCTCAGTCGGCCTCTCTGCGGCAACATGTGTCAGCTTCTTTCTCGTGACTACTTCAACGAGATTTCCCTCCATTTATATCAGTTGGCATTTAGGTTTCATATCATGCTTCACATCGCAATAGTGTAATTGTAGCTGTCCTGTGGTTATCCTTATACAAGTCAGCTCTCCATACAACACGCTTCCGGTTGATATTGTTCAAATAACATAGTCTGCTTTGTTTGATTAGTGCAAAGATGCTGGAAGTTAGTATATGAAAATAAATATATTATAAATCGACACTAATCATTTTACAGTATTTTGTTAAAGTTTTACAAAGCGAATAATCATAGTATTTTTTTTTACATGGGGGTCACCACTTATCAAGGCCCGGAGGCCACTCAGAGATAAGGGTTATTGCGTGTACAGTAATCAATGAGATAGTATTGTAGTAATCATTGGTATTGGAGATTTGATAGAGTGTCTTACTTAAGGGGGTGATTTGTCAGGAATTTGTTTATGATGGATTTGAAGACATCCAAGTTGTAGTCAGGTGGGAAACAGGCGAACGGAAGAGAGTTCCACAATCGTGCACTTCTGAGAAAGAAGCTCTGTTCATGGAATCTACGTTTGAATTTAGGCATAGATAAAGAGTGGGGAAAATTATTGACAGTAGTTTCAGCCAGATGGGTGTTTCTCGTGAAAGATTGGCGAGGGGGCACGAGATTGGAGCTCAGACGAGCACTTGCCGTGGAAATAACGATAAAACAAAGACAGGCTCGCAACGTCTCTTCTGTGGGAGAGAGGCTGCAGGGAAGAGAAAAGGGCATCCCCAACCAAACCACGAAGCCTATTTTGTACTCTGTCAAGGCAGGATAGGCTGTTTTTAGCAACTACTGTCCAGATGTGGCAGCAGTACTCCATCCTTGGACGTACTTGGCTTTTATACAGATAGAGAATTGCATCAGTAGTGATATATCTTCTGGAGCGGTAGAAGGATTCCACCATTTTCCCAGCGTCCCTGGCAACAGATTTGATGTACGTGTCCATTTCAGATCAGGAGTAAAGGTCAAACCCAGAAGCTTGTCAAAACATTGAGCCTCCCCAAGACGAGACCCATCCATTTCAACTGATGCCAGATGGGGATCAGAGCGTTGATGATGTAAAGATAGAAGCTTGGTTTTGGATGCATTAAAAGTGACCAGCCACCTCTTCCCCCATTGTACCACGTGCTCAAGATCAGAGGGGAGAGAATTGGAGAGAACTTTGTCATTTACGGCCTTTGATGTGTTGCCATAGATGGTCCAGTCACCGGCATAGATGTCAACGAATGATTTAAGTATGTGTTTTGGGAGATCATTGATGTAGATCAGGAAGAGAGTTGAGCCCAGGATGGACCCCTGGGGGACTCCAGCATTAATACTGTGGGCCTCTGATTTCTGCCCATCAACCACTACTCTTATGAACCTATCGGAGAGAAATGATTTAATGATTGAGAAAATATTTCCATTAATACCGTAGCTGGAAATCTTGTGAAGCAGGCCCTTATGCTATACCTTATCGAAGGCCTTCGATATGTCAAGAGCAATTGCCCTGTAATGGAAACCTTTGTCAAGAGATTCACTAATCCTATGTGATCTAACCGTTAGCACATCTGCTGTAGATCTTGTAGAGCGGAAACCATATTGCATGTCACTAAGAAGGTTGTTTCTGTTGAGGTGGTTGACTACTTCTTTATTTAATACGGATTCCAACAACTTACTCATGACACACAGAAGACTTATTGGTCTGTAGTGAGAGGGAGATGACTTTCACCTGAATTCTTAAATACAGGGCATACTGATGAGGTTTTCCAGGGTGTTGGAAATCACTTCTCCTTAAGGCAACGCTTAAACAGTTTTGTAAGTATGGGGAAAGTTCTGGTTGGAGCTTTTTCAGCACTATAACTGGAATGCCGTCAGGTCCAGTTGCTTTATTTGTATATTATAGGAGGAAATACAGGGAGTTGATGGCCTTCGTCGCATAGGGTAGAATTAGCTGCAAAGTTCTTGGCAAATAGTCTAGCCTTGTCTGATGCTGACGAGATGACCTCAGGTCCATTGATGATAGTTGGGATAGAACGCACGCTTCTGTACAAGATCCTGTTTGCTATTTGCCAGAACTGGTG
Source organism: Euprymna scolopes (assembly GCF_053919585.1). Taxonomy (NCBI): domain Eukaryota; kingdom Metazoa; phylum Mollusca; class Cephalopoda; order Sepiida; family Sepiolidae; genus Euprymna; species Euprymna scolopes. Next base: position 73,450,105 of record NC_136491.1, on the reverse strand, counting down.
GGAACCAAGCCGCTACTCAGCTACTTTGAATTTAATAGACTCAGCATATAGCTCTCTTGCATGTTTTATTACTCTTTTACAGTGGTTGCTGGCAGTCCTGAAAGCAGCTTTAGTCTCAGTACATCTATTACGTTGGTAGCTATGGAAAAGTGGTTTCTGTGCGCGATGGCAGCAGCACATTCAGGGGCGAACCATGGCTAGCTGTTAGGTTTTTGTTGGAATTTTTTGGATGGTATGAATCGGTGTATGCCTACAATTAACCATTCGGTCAGGTATGATACTATAGAGGACGCGTCCTTTTTAAACATGGAATGCAGAGGTAGGTCAGATATAAATGTACGGAAGCTATCCCAGTCAGCTATAGAGTATCGATATACAGTACGGTGGAGAGGTACGTCTGAAGACTTATTACATTTCATTTTCATCTTAACTGCTACAACAGAGTGGTCAGAGGATCCCAGAGGAGATAGAACGGAACATGAACACAGCTCAGGGGAAGTTGTGAGGAAAAGGTCTAGAAGGTTTGCATACTGACCGGTAGTATCGGGCACACGGATGGGTTCATGAACAATCTGAGTGAGGTCATAGGCAATGGGAAATTCGTGACAAGACCTCCCCTCGTCATCGGTTTTATTTGAGTGGGTCAGCCATTCCACATTATGGACATTGAAGTCACCGCAAATGTGAATGTTAGCCGAAGGATGAGCAGACAGGATGTGGTCAATTTTCTCAGATATGTTCTTAAAGATAGTAACCCCACTGTTGTGGGGGCGATAGAGGGCAAATATAAATGCAGCGGTGTAAGCCAGTGCAACCCGAAAGCACATATAAGCCAAATTAGGGTCTTCTCTGGAGATATCCCTACCACATAGAAAGCCATATTTGATGTAGGCACATATTCCATGCCCACGGCGATCTTGGGGTTTAGATTTTGATGTTAAGTTAGAGTATCCTTTAATTATGAATTCGTCTAGAGAAGTGGTTGGCCCTATGCCAGTTTTACTTAGAAAAATATGTCCGGTTTCGTCTCCTGTAATTGTGTTTCAACCTCTGATGGATTGGAACGTAGACCCCTGATGTTGGAGAAGGATATCACTTGCCACTGGTATTCAACAACGTTGACTGAAGAAAGGTGTGGTTGGAGATTCCGCAACTATTACCACAAAAATTCCACGCGCAGGCACACTTACAGTGGGTATCCATAGTCTGTCAAGACTAAAGGGAGCCGTAAAAATATATAGTTTTATCGCATTATTCTGGTGTATACAGTGTTAATTTTCTTCATCACGTAAATTGATGGTGTCTACAGCAAAACATATATAGCTGTCCTTAACAACTTCTGAAGACGGCACTTCTACAACACTTTAAACGAATCTCACACCTTATATTAGAGAGAGGAAGAAAACAGAGAGATCACTGCTGGAATTCAATCAATGTTTTTTCGGGGTGGCAAAAAAGAATATATTTTCTTGGGGAGATCGCATAGAACCATATATCTAGCAATTAGCAGAGAATTCACGATGCGCCTATGAAAACTTACATAGTGCCATTGAAGTTATTGAAGATAGCACGAGAGATTCAGGAGGCTTCATGTAAGTTCACGATCTAATGATGATTAGGACGTTAAAATAAGTGTAGTTTATTATTTATATAGCTCTATCTGATAGCATATCGACCTATTTATTTGTCTAAGAACTATAGTTCTTTCTTATAATACCTATTTGTCTTTTTTTTCAAGGACTTACACATAGGTCAAGTCAGGTTCTAAATGTCATTGCACAAGGTGGAGTGCACTTTCGCGTACAAAAATACCAGAACACGCCTGTTCGCATTCCCCTCTATGGGTGCCTCAGACGATTGACAATAAATCAACCTCTTCTCAAGGTAAACCTGAGGGTTGGCATTAAAGGACTGACAGAACTGTACTTCAGCCCAACAGAAAAAAAAAACAATTGTCGAACTGATAAACAAGGACATATATTTCTTTGTCTCATATATATATATATATATATATATACATATATATATATATATATATATATATATTAAACGATAAATACTTTTAAGTATCATCTTTGCTTCGAAGCTCGTGTTACTTTGAAAATCGCCCATATATATTTGAACGTAGATAAATGATATTTAATTATTTATTTATCATTTTATATTCATATATTATATATTTTGTTTTATTTATTATATAGTTGTATATTTTATTTATTTACTAGCCTGAGTGCTCGGCGTTGCCCGGGTGTTTGGAAGGGTTGTTGAGCAAAAAATGAAAATAATAAATTGTAGTAGGCAGGCAGGCTCGAGCCTATAATGCGAAGAAGGAAGATAACGTGAAAAAAAAAACATGACGACTTTACTGTTTCGCCCATCGCCAAACCGGAAGTGACGTATGTTTAAATTAACGCTGGGAAATCAAAGACAGGGGATGACTTTCGAAAATATTGGTGAAAAAAGCGATCCATCCCTGTAGAAAAGTGCCCAGTTAAGGGTAAAAGAATTAATAATTTTAGCCAATTTTTCGATATTTGTCGTCCGAAGGGTGGAGTTTCAAAACGGTACCGATCTCGTGAAAATCTGTCGCTTCTGTCGAAAGTTTTAGGCAGACATACATACACACATACATACATTTGAGCAGACAGGTGAGGTTTATATTATAGATTATTTACTGTATATATATATATATATATATATATATATATATATATATATATATACATACATACATACTTATATATGTGTGTGTATGTATATACTTATATATGTATGTTAATATATGTATGTATATTCTTACCCGTAATGCATGCACACACATACAGTTACGTATATATATATATAAATATATATATAAATATATATATATATATATATAATGTGAATCTTTTGTACGCAAATGCCAATGACAGTAGATGAAGAATAATGGCAATGCATTGAAATTCATTCCACCGCGACATTCCTTCACAAACAGGAATACCACCCTAATGTTAGTACTTCAGAAATAAAAGAAAAAAGGACAAAACAAAAGAATGAATAAAAGAAAATGCTAGGACAAAAAAAAAGGAAAATAGAATAGGAAGAAAAACTGCAAAAAGAAAAAAACGGAATGACCTAAGAAAGAAATACGTAGAAAAAAAAGCCAATCTATTAGATATTAATTTAAACTTGGAGACTTTCATAAAATCAGTTGAAAAGAAGGCGTATATATTCATCTTACGACTTTGAGATAAAATATTAAGCAAAGATATGATTTCAATTGTGTCTGACACACACACATGCACATATATATGTGTGTGTGTGTGTGTGTGTGTGTGTGTGTGTGTGTGTGTGTGTGTGTGTGTGTGTGTGTGTGACCATTATGGAAATAAAATAATATTTCCACGTGATGGAAAGAGGAAAAAGAGACAAACTAAAATTATATGTTCATTAACGCTCTGTCTTCATTTCAAGTCTTCACCGGGATGATTGATTTGAAGAAAGAAAATCCCAGTACAATATCTGAAAATATTGTACTGAAATTTAATTCTTTCATTAAAATACTTTTATCAATGATAGAAAACCATACTAATTTTTTTTTTTTACTCAGTACGAAAATATTGCTTCGTCGCATAGATGCTGATCAGAAAAATTTTAAAAATTACCTTTTCTTGTTCAATTAAAAGCAACTCGATCTTGTCGTCGATGTCATCATCATCATCATCATCATCATCATCATCATCATTATCATTCCAGTGGCAATAACATTCATTATCGCTGTCTACAGATGAATTCAACGTAGCATTAATTTGTTGGCAATACGTCAACCGATCCATTCGTCATTATCATCTTCTACAGCTTGTATTCTGCAAACCATAACCGCAATAAAGCCGATAGATGTGTTGGATAATATGACTCCGGGGCGACCCCGGATTGTCCAGTTGGCGGTTGCAGTGAGAGATGGAACTACGATTATTCAACGTTATGGACTATGAAATATTTCACTAAGAGAAAAATGTTATTGAAAATGGTATTTAAGACACTAAAATATTTACGGTTAAGTTAGAACAATAATATACAGTTAATCCTAAACAATACGATTGACCTGGTTATGTGACGTAAGGCTGGCGTGGAAGAACATGAAAACGAAATATTGATATAGTCACGTAGTCAGTAAGAGAGGGGGCAGTTGGAGTTTGTGTCAGCAGGAGTGGCCTAGCAGGCGAAAAGGGATTCTTGATGATCCACGGACTGTCTAAATGACCAACTATTAGAAGAATGGAAAAACTTTAGATCAGCGTGCAAAGTCTGAGATGCGGAAAATCACGGAAATAAAGACCTGTAAAGTATAACTTAGCGCTTTGGTGTTTCCATTCGTAAGAAGATGCCTTCATTACAGCGTAAGAACAAAAAGAAGATATGTGTCTCCTTGCCTAGCGCCAAGCAAAGATGTTATTCGTTTCTTTGTTAAAGAATTGTCCCTCGTACTTTTATTGTACCGTTTGGTGAATTATATTGAATATGTGTAATATGAAAGAATTGGAAGCATTGCATACTTTTTCAAAAAATACTGTATGCAGCATTAAATCGCATGAAAAGAGTTGACATGCCGTAAAACAAAACGAACCAAACTCTATTAATTCATATTTAAACTTTAAAAACTTTAAGCAAAAATACTTTTTTTCAAAAATTATTGGATTCTGATTAAATAACCGAAAAAAAAAGTTGATATACCGTAAAACACAATAACTGAATAACTTCACGAATACATTTCTGGGGATATAAAGAATTAGAAGTATAAAATAAACTTTCTTTTTACGAAATTCGTGGATTCGACATAAAATAAACCGGAAATTGGTTGATATGCAGAAAGCCAAACAACCAAATCAAAATGTTCCTACCAGTATTAGGTTATGTGTATGTAGGTTTATCTGCAAACATTATTGCGTGAATGAAATATCATTAACAAATATAGTCAAACATATTAAAGAATGTTAAGAAAAATAAACGCCAGATTTTAATATAAGATTAGATAAGATTAAAAGACACCAACAAAAAAGGTTACTAACAATTTATTTTAAACTTTATTCAGCATCAACAAAACAGCTAAAAAGAACTTATATAAAATAAGCTGAAAGTTTTAATATATAATTCAACCATTATGTACTTTTGACGTGTTAAAACAATTTTAGCTAATAAATATTTATCTGCTGGTGAGGAAAATGAATAACAAACGAATGTCGCTTCATGCTAGATTAACCTGTTTAATATTAATGAGATTCAATATGGAAAAGGACAGCTATAATGCATTTGAAGTAAGGAAGGGCGACGTAATTATTTATTCACACAATATACGCATTAAATTTTAAAATGTGGAGGAAATAATAGAAGTTGTCTGTTCAAGATTTAATTTGTTTACACAAAAGAAAAATAAATTCATCTAAAAAGCAAAATTATTTTCGCTTGCTGAAGATTCGGTTTACCAAGCGCGATTTCTAAAACAATAAAACCTTATATTTACTCGAAGTTGCCGTTCAGAAAAATCATTAACAAATTAAATTTTATATTGATTTTCTGTAAAATTTATTTAAGAAGATGTACAAAAGTAATTTTATAACGTGTTTTACTTTCTTAATAAATATATCTCTAACGTGTTTTAGTGTCTTTGATAAACATATGTTTACATTTAATTACCTTTTAAACTTAATTCATTCATTTTTTTCATGGTTGTTGAAATATGGATTAATTTTGTTTATGATAATGATTAAAGTTACACAAGCTATCCATATTAATCTAAGTATATATATATATATATATATATATATATATATATATATATATATATATATATATAGCCTACGTTTACATAAAATGAACTTTTCTGTGTGTATGTGTCTGTGTGTGGAAGTTCTTTTCCTATATACTCTTAAATCGCTGGTTATATTTTATGAAATTTCACATGAAGAAACACCATGTGCTTGGCAGTGTTCTTAGATAGGTTTCGATAGGTATCGATAATAGAAAAAATCCGATAGAAAAAAAGAGGTAAACGATTTTGACCAAAGTTACCATCTTATACAGCCTAACATCACAAGACCATTCGAGAAATTTAATTACCAGGCAAGCCGAAAGACCCCACATATAAAATCAACAGTAGGTGCTTTGATATGATAGTTGTGCGTTCAAAATGGATGTTTCTGTTTAAAGCACAATTGAAGCATGATACTTAACTTTTTCATTTGAAATTTTATTTCTGACCATTATCACCGCAAAAGCCAACAAGTAAAGCTAACATATAACATCAACAGTAAGTTTTTTTATATGAAAGGGGCGCGTTCGAAATAAATGTTTCTGTTTAAAGCACAATTGAAGCATGATACTTGACTTTTGCATTTTAAACTTGAAGTCAAGCCATTATATATAACTTTATCAAATCAACAGTAGGTTCTCTGCGGTGAAATGTAGAATACAATGTATTGTGGACTAAGTCACTGCAGGAGGTATGTGAAGTTTCTTCCCGATGCACCATAATCAATCATTTGATTTTAAAATGGATATTTTACCATAACAATAAAAATATGAGATCGGGAAACATTCGTAGCTCATCATTCAATATATATATATATATATATATATATATGTGTGTGTGTGTGTGTGTGTGTGTGTGTGTGTGTGTGTGTGTGTGTGTGTGTGTGTGTGTGTGTGTGTAGTAATGTGATTGATAATTTAAAATTCAAATTAAAATTTAAAATTATTAGTTCTAACAATAAAAACAGTAATAAGATGCAAAATACAAATACAGAAAATATAGCAGGCTGTAACTGTAGAAGAAAAAATGTAGTTTATTGCTGCACAGTATCACAAACCCCAAATTTAAATGAGGTTAATGACAACCATAGCTCGACTACACGATTAAATAACTACACCCACTTTAACCAACCTACCAATCAAATACAGACCAACCCTTTACATAACAATGTCACCCCTAATCTACCTGACAATAAATGCATTAAACAAAACGCAATCTACTTCGGTTCCACATCTGGACTTATTAAGCATAGGATTTCAATCCATAAGCACTCCTTTAAAAATCCCTCCCTGTTGAACCAAACCACTCCATCTAAGTATATTTGGCAACTCAAAGATAAGAATGTTTCCTTCAATTTGAAATGGGAAATAATAGGAGCATATAAATGATATACGCCGGGGACAGATTTTGTGCACTTTGTATGTCTGAGACGCTTAAGATTTTAAAATATGACGATATCAAAAATAAAAACATCCTCCTAAATTCAAGAGATGAGCTCACATCCGCATGCAATCATAAACGTTGATTTAAATTTAACAAATATAAACCACCATAAGTCATTAAAAATGTTGCTTATTAATAATCTATCTTGGAATTTTAATTTATAACTTAATATTCATATTAATAAAATTTGGATTATCATTATTATTATTAATATTTGTTTATCCGATATATTTACTATTATTGTATATCTTATTTAAATATCTATTTAAGTTTAACCTATATTATATTTATTAATTTAAATAAATAAGTAAATAAATTTTAAAATATTTTAAGTACAATAAGATCCTCTTATATCATATAATCTAAAAAGAATAAACGCTAATTATCTCCCGTTAATCATTTTATTAGACAAATAAGATTATCTCTCCTATTTTTAAAAAAAAAAACTTTGCTAACATGTTCTAACCGCTAAAAATGTTCCATTGGCTTTCGCTTTGAAAATTCAACATTTCGCGCATTTATAAGCTACAATCAACATCCAAATGAATGCTTTGACGATAATTACGGTTTTCAAAAGGCGAACAATTAAAAGGTATTTATATATATATATATATATATATATATATATATATATATAATTGTTTATCTTTTATTAAAAATATATTATTATAACCTTATATTTAAACCAAATTCAGATTTATAATTTTATTCTATTTTTTATTCTCAACCCATATTACTTTGCCTATCAACATTAATAAGTAACTATTTTCCTTTTAATTTTTATTTTTTCCAGATACATCTGCCTTACTTTAAAATGCTAGGTTTATTTATGGTGTCTTTTATATATTAAAAAAACACCCAATACTTTTGCTGATGAGGAGACTTTGTTTAAAAAAAACTATATGTCAAAATTATTGTCCATGACTTAATGTCTATCGCAATAAAAACATCATTTCCGAAACGATCGTACAAATTATTGACTTTGTTGTATTCCTTCTTATGAAACAGATTTTTAATTTTTAATTTGAATTTGAACTTTAAATTATCAATCCCATTACTAAATATTAGAGTAGCTCTAGGATATTTACCTATTGAGCTTATTATATATCTGCATTACAACGAGCAGTTTTTCTTGTATTTTAATTAAATTAGTGATTTTACTATCACAATAAAATACAATCTGCTCTTTAGACTACTGTTCTAACTCCCTTTAATATATATGTATATATATATATATATATATATATAT
>NC_136491.1:72811625-72836625 GCF_053919585.1 Euprymna scolopes | reverse complement strand
CCCTCTCACTAAACGGCTACCCTAATACGATCCTATCCTCACTTAAAAAGAAAAAACGCAACACCCGACCCTTCTCTAACAATTGTTTTCTAAAACTACCCTTCCTCAGTGACAAAATCTCATCTCCAATCCGAAAAGCCATCCGCAGCGAGGGACTCAACATTCAACTCATCCACACTGGATCTACTTTAAGACAACAGCTCAACCGAAAACATCCATCGCATACACCTTCCCCTTGTTCACTCTCTAATTGCCCAATATCACACACAGGTTTATGCTTTAAGAACCACGTTGTTTACGACCTACAATGCGCTAAATGCAGTGCATCTTACATCGGAAGCACTACCAGATTGCTTCATCACCGCATTAAAGAGCACTTAAACACTACTGCTTCGTCGTTCTATAAACATATTCGCACTTGCATTAATTCAGAACCAGATTTTCACATCAACATTCTTGCTTCTTCAAGAAACGTAGGTCAACTTCGTATCCTCGAATCTTTAATTATTTCAAAAAATACTCCCACACTAAACAATAGACTGGAATTGAGCTCCGCTTTTATAATATAAGTTTAAAACATAAGAAAAACAATAATTAAAAAGAAAAAAAAAACCTTGCTTGAATAGTCATCTCCCTTGATTCACAAACGCAACAAGTATTTCAAACATCAACTGATTTATTTTAACGTTCTCCTAACGTCATTTTTTGTTCTATATTTCGCGGTATCACGTGGCAAACTCTGCGGCTGCTTTTCCAATTTTGAACACTCTTCCGCTGTCTTCTCTTGAAAAAGGACTAATAAGTCTGAAATATATTGAGATTTATAACACCATTGAATACAACAGAAAAAAAAATTACTGTTGTTTAGCGTTAAAATTTGTGTGAAAAAGAAAAAACAAACAACAAAAAAAAAGAAATTTATTTCTTTTGTTTTCATTTAATTTTATTCTATATAAAAAAAAATCTCGCATTGTTCTTGGCTTTTAATTTTACCTTATAATACATATATATATATATATATATATATATATATATATATACATATACATATATATATACATATATATATATATATATATATACTCGTGAGCAAAAAAAAATGGGCCTAACAAATTTTATATATTTTTTTGCACTAAAAGCTATATTGAACAAAGAACAATTGAACAAGGAAGCTTAAACAAGACTAATAACACAGAACAAGACATTTGCTTTAATATATGCATAGGATGAAATCGCATTCCCTTTTGATTTCTTTGAAAGGTAATAGACATACTCTGAACCAAAGCAGAACACTGTGAAAAGGAGATGCTATTCCATTCACTTTGCACAGCTTCCCACAATTTGTTATTGTTCTCAAAAGTTCTTCCGGACAATCCACGATATATTATAGACCATATATTCTTCGATTGGTTTTTAATCGGGGCTTTGACCTGGCAAAAATATCACATCAATTGAATTATCAGAAAACCATTTTTTTGTGACTTTAGCAGTGTGTGCAGGTGCATTATCATGTTGAAAAATAATCTTCTGGGATATTCCCAGCTTCTGGATACTTAGTAACAGTCCTGTTTCTAATATTCGAATGTATTCCTTTGCATTGATTGACTTCACGCATCTAATAAGTTCCCCATATTATTATCCCTCCATTCCCGTGTTTAACTGTCGATTTTATGCAACTTGGCGAAAATCGTTCTCCAGTTCTTCGATTGCACCGTTCGGGAGTATAAGGAGCATCAACACCAAGACAAAATCTTGATTCATCTTACCAGAAAACATTCCTGAACAAGTCTGTATATTTCTTGCCATAACCTATCATTGATGTTCTTAGATTAAAAAAAAAAAAAGCTTCTTTGCACACCATTTCTTTCATTCATCTAGATATTTTATCTCTAGAAAGAAAATTTCCAGCCCCTGTTTTGAATTCTTTGCCATAGTCAACATAAGTTTTCTTTCGATCCTTCAAAACAGTTAATTTAAGCCTGTGGTCGTCCTTCAAAGTGGATGCTCTAGGGTGAGTAGATCAAGATTTCCCTTTTACCAAACGTTCGATTTCGAACCTTTGGCCAATTCACTTCACTATAGAAAGATATGTTTTCACATTTTCTTTTCTTAAAATATCAAAAATCTGCTTGAAAGTCATTTTGGAATGCGTTAATCCTGCAATTCGGTTTTTTACCTCCTCGCCAAGATGCGGTCTTATCATTTTTAGGGTTAATTTGTCCACTTATTATTATATGCTATAATAATATTGATCTACAAAAGAGAAAAGAAATATTGAAAAATCGACTTTCCCTTCTTTCATTTTTGGGACATTCTTTTTTTTTTTTTTTTTTGATCATGAGTATATATATATATATATATATATATATATATATATATATATATATATATATATATATATATATATATATACATATATATATATATATATATATATATTAACTAGCATGGGTGTCCGGCGTTGCCTGGGTGTTTGGAGGTGTATGCTGAGCCAAAAAAAAACGGTCAATTTTTTTAACTTTGACCCCTATTATGACCCCCTAACATTTATTATTTTGGTCTCAAATCAAGTTATTTAGTTAGATCCATGTCCAAGGAACCTATATCTAAAACTTCAAGTGTTTAGACCCAAAATTGTCGGAGGAGTTTGGTAGAGTTCTCAAAGGTCAAATCGTTGAACTTTGACCCCTTAACAGCTAAATTTCTGACCGAAACCCGGTCACCATAGATTATCCCAAATCTCCGTGCCCTGTATATCAAATTTCGAGTCTGTAAACTTAAAATTGACAGAGTTATTGCGTAGGGAAATGTACACAAACAGACACACAGGCACGTTCACTTTTATAGATATATAGATAGATAGAGATATAAAATACGCATCAGGTGCACTTAAAAGCCAAATTACAACGCAATATTATGAAAATAAACAAATATTTTACTTGTTTGAAATTTATAATTTAAATATATATTGGCGTCAACCTGTATCCCGAGTGTTTTTTCTTCTTCTTTGCCATGTTGTAAAGTTAAAGAAAGAATGTCAGTAATAAAGATCCGCGCGTTGCTTCTCAGCGGTTGTTTTTTGAAATGCCGGGAACAGTGTGTTAATTACACGAGATTAACGTCAGGGCTGTGCGTTCCGTTATAGAAGCATGGATTTTATTTGAATAAAATAAAATACGCATCAGGTGCGCTTGAAAGACAAATTGCAACGCAATATTACGAAAATAAAAAATATTTTACTCGTTTGAAATTTATAATTTTTATTTATTTCAGTGTCAAACTCCATCCTCAGTATTTTGTTTCTTTTTTCTTCTTCTTCTTCTTTCTTGCCATGTTGTCGCTTCTCTTTATATTTAGTTATTTACTCCACACATTCCAAGATCTACGTTTTTCACAAAGAAGCAACATTGTTGGGTTTTATGTTAACTTTAATTTAGAGTAGTGGTATGCGGATATTTTCCATCCTCTCATCGTATTCATCATCATTCAGCTTACAATCTATCTCATGAAGTTTTATTTCCGGATGTGATTTTACTCTTGATAAGCGATATGTAGTTAGGAAAATATATTTTAATTAATATTTATATAAGTTTTTTTTTTAATTCTCATTTGCTCTGAAAACGGGAATTATTGACGGCGATAATTCGTCACTTTCTAGTTACATTTTTTTCTTTTTTCTTTTTTTTTTTTTTTTTTTGTAATTTCTTGTTTGAACAATTTTCGAAGTCAGGAAAAACAAACATTTTATTTCTGATAGCGGATTTTAAAATTAATATTTACATAGCCAAGTATATTTGCGTGTTTTGTCTTATACCCTGAGGTCACTATTGGTGATAAACAAATATATCGAAGTTTTTTTTTATTATTTGCTTATCAAATTCACGAACATAATTTTCAACAAAATTTAATCATTTTCACAACTAAAACTTTGGAACAAATTTCATGTTCAAAATATTTGGATAGTTTTGTAGCAGTCACAAATAAAGATCTATTTTCTCTCGCGAATTAATGTATATGCTAAGCGATTTGGCGACACACTGACTTGCAGAGCGCACTGATTCCATCTATCCCCTATGGAACTTCTTTCGTCCTTTTTTAAATCACTTGACCAGCAGAGATAACCCCGCAAGCATTGAATAAATACCCTTCTCTCTCTATCTCTTTCTCATCTGTTTCTGTCAACTATATTCCCCAACAATGACGATCTTCGCATAAAGATAACTGCTGACCGACCTTCGACAACCCAAAGAGCCTTCAACCCTTCCTTTTCCTCACTCAGATATGGTCCACATTTCTGCCATTAAAATAAGCATTTTCGTTGGGCTTTTGGGTTTTTTTAAGAGGTTTTGTTTTTTCATTCTATGCTACGTTTTTAACTAATAATTAATTTATAGAGTATTTACACCAAGCAAAATCTAGTCTCATAAAATCGTTTATGGATAAACCTTGTGTCCCGATTATAACTCGGCAATCCTAATTATAAAATTTCGTTAATCTAAAACAGATTCGGCACATCTGACAGCGATAGACACAATTTCGTCTCTCTGTGCACGTCTCTCCATCCACTGACCAACCAGATGGCATCGAGACACCGCTATAAGCTAAAGCTGATCAACCTGTATAAACGATCCATCTCTCGATACTGGTCAATTATTAGGTTGGTGCTAAAATAATGTCATTTTTACGTATATATATATCTGATAAAAAAAAAACATTATGTTTGCACCAACTTAACACGGTGAAACCTTTGCCCAAAACTCTCGAGATAACTAACCGCCTCGACGACAAATGATGTCAGCAGCTACGTAACATTGAGACTTATTCCCAGATTGGCCCTCAAGCGAGATGGCGATCCACCATATAGATGATGATGATGATGATGATGATGATGATGATGATGATGATGATGATGATTAGTAGCAGCCGAAGGAGATTGGAGTGTGATAATACTCCAGCAGTAGTAGAAGCTACCAGACAGTGATCTACGACAACAACGATCCCGTAAGCGCCAATAACAGTAATCAGCCTTATTTGCGTTCTTGTCAGCAGTAGTAGCAGAGAGATGACGCTGGCTAAGTGGTTAATGACACGGACTGACAAATCTGTGCCGTTCAAATCTACAGAAACACTTTCACTAAGGGATGTTGGCAACTTCCTGTAAGTACCTGATATATTTCTCGAAAGTCCAATTAGAAAGATATCTTCAGAAATGGGTGCCAACAATAGTTATCTGATTCGTTTGAAAGAAATAGTGCTCAACAACAACAACAACAAACAACAACACTAAAACTGTTCCACGAGTCCATCCCAAATGATTTCTCGGAATTTGTACAAAACATTGGACTTTTTTAATAGTCTCGTCCAAGTTTACTGGTAAAAATAATTCGCCAATAAAATTAATTTTATTGCCGATCACCGTACGAATGGACTTCAGTGTTTTCTGCAAAATCAATCTCTTCCACATATTTAAATATAAGCTGGGACAGTCTTCAATGGTAATTTCACTGTTTTATTAAATATTTTTACTATTCCATAAAAGCGTAAACTTTCGTTGACTTTTCGTTGGATCTTGTATTCTATTTTTTTGCTTTGTTTTTGCTTCTACAATATGAACCTTTGTGACCAAACTTGCCGCAATTTCGGCAAGTTTTATTCCGAAAAGGACATTTTTTTCCAATGTAATACTGCACATCGATTACATGGTCTCACGGATAAATTTTTCTCTTTTTGGTATTGTTCTCTTGTTTTGAAAATGTGGATAGCTATTTTCTTTTCTCTCTTTTTGAGGGTGTAATTCTTTGAATTTTGGTGAAAATATGATTGAATTAATTGCTTTTTTCTTTCTTAGGGGAGCAAATTTGGGCTATATGCTTTGCTTTTCTGGCATATGCTACGCCCCATTTCGCTATGTTTTAGAATCGTTTCTCACGCTTACAACCCTTTAGAAATCTTCCACAAGTTTATGTAGAGTGAGTTTGGGTTTGCTTTCGAGTTCGCTGGTATTCGTCATCAAATTTCAGCCTTCTTTTTATGGTTACTAGTCCTTGGGCGAAAATGGGTCGTTTAAAATCATCTGCCGACAATTCCGCTAATCTACGACCGACGCGAAGGGTAAATAATTTGTGCCGTCTCATTAGCTAAATTAATACATTTTTACTTTTTGTGGAAAAATGACGTATTGAGACTGAAAAGTTCTGATAGTAACTTCGCAGTTTCCATGAACTCCAGATCCGTATTGTTTTTATGAAGCTGCTGTGTTTAGCAGTTCTTAACTTACGTAAAAGTAGTCCAACTTATTTTGCATCAGGCTAGTCTTTGCAATAGGCGTTTAAAAGGTCTTCATACTTTCTAAAGAATGGTCAAATGTTTTTTTTTTCTTCATTGGGAACATAGGTTAAGGTCTCCATAGCGTTCGATATAGCGTTCTATGAAAACGCTGTATCGCTGTTAATGGTTGGTTTCTTATTCAGGCTTCTGATAATTAATTCTTGATTTTTTCTTCTTTTTTTTTTGTAGTTGTTCTTCCATTTGGATTTGTTGTTTTTGTAGTTCTTGTTATTAGATCAACCTGTCTTCAGTTTTATTTTCTTGTGAAATTTGTTGTTTTTGAAATTCTTATTGTTGTAAGTCCTGTTCTTCCATCTGAGATTTTATAATTTGACTGCAAATTACCTTGAAGTTCTCCTTTTTTATTTTTTTTAAACGAAATTTACTTACTCGGAAGAAAACATTTTTTTTTTCTAATAGCCGTTATAGTTTTACTAATTACAATTATAGTTTTACTAATTGCAGTTTAATGCTGTACGTTAAACAATGATTACTTTTTCTGGGAACAAAAAAAACATTTTATTAGAGAATATCTTACAGATTTATTCTCTTAGTTTTAAATTAAAATGTTCTTCAAATACAGTTTTTAGAACTTTTTTTCTGGAGTCGACAAAGGCGATTTTTTTTACAATATTTGTTGAAGAACTTCTATGAGGTATTTTCGTAGTATGAGTCGAAAGATGGTTTCGGTGTGTAAATACTGGTTTATCCTTTCCCTTTTTGTTCGAAAAACGAGTTTTCTTGGTGGTGGCAATGCTATGTTGTAGGTGTTCCTTTTATGAATTCTACTTTTTCGCTGCCAGATTTGTTGTGTTGTGGGTATTCGAATTCCTCGTCGCCAAGTTGTTGTTGTCTGAAAAGGTCATTAAGAAAGACCCGAACACGGATATGGTTTAGAAAAAAAGTATTTGCATTTACAAGACAGAATACAAAAGGAACGAGAGTTTTAGTACTTAGTGACAATATAGCGTACTAACATGATACGGTATTTACCTCTCTTCCACTGTAAAGGAATGTAACACAAAGTCAGAAGGTGGGATCAAGGAAGAGCATTCTGGCCCTGCAAAAATAAGTATGAGTAGCTTCGTTAGCATTCTCCAATGAAGATGCCGAAGGCAGCAAGGAATGGACTTGCCCCACCTGAAAGATTAAGCCTCCTAGGACTACCCAGAACATTTTCCTCGGTCCGATAGCTAAAAGGCCACCGAAATGGACCAGTTTCTGTCGGATTGATTGTCGAAGTCGGAACATCAATTGGCGTACTAATGAGATATGTCCCAGAGTGGTACCTCATTGTATATTTATACCGTTCGGAAGAGTCCATATATTGTGTATGGGTGAATCTTCACAACACATTACAAAAAAAAATGAAGGAAGGATATTTATATTTAATACTTTCATTCTATCAAGATTGCCAACGTGTGGTTATGTATGGCTATGTATACCGTAGTACATTTAACTACGTACGTATGTCACGGTCTCCAGATTGTAAATTATTTAATCGGGAAGTCCTATGTATTAAAAAGAAGGATAGAAGGTGATAACAAACTACGAACATTAAATTAGTATATAGATACGCTAATTAGGCAAGCCCGTTCTACTACAGATATCCTAACTGTAATCTCTGAACGTTTATACCATGTACTGAATAAAGCAGGGGAGACTAGGACAGTAGCCCTAGAAATATCTAAGGCCTTTGACAGGGTATGGCACGATGTTTTCCTCATGAAAATCAAATCCTATGGACGAATGCTTAACATAATTAAATCCTTCTTAAATAAGAGAAGAATCCAGGTTGTCATCCATGGTCGTATGTTAAAACAATATGATAAAAATACGGATGTACCGCAGGGGTCGATCAAACCTGACAAGCAGCAAAATCCCACCCCTACACAGTAGAAATCCCTAGATGTAAGAAAGCCTTCTACTCTAATAAGTTTTTTTTTTCTCTAGGACTGCTAGACTTTGAAATTCCTTTCAGGGTCCCTGCTTCCCTTGACTGTACTGACATGCAAAAGTGTAAGTGCAATGTAAACAGACATCTTGCTGCTCAACTCCCTACATAGTACCTTTACAAAGTATGTCCCAAATAGAAGCCCCCTACATCAAAGTGACACTGTGCCTAGTTTGGGGTGAAAATTCAATAAAAAAAAGTTAATGTCCGTAGTATGTTATCACCTTCTATCCCTCTTTTTAATAAATAGGATCTCCCGATCATCAAAGACGCAATGTAAAAAATATATATAATAAAATGATGGCGCTTTTGGGCCGTACATGAAACTAAAATATATCCTCTTTATCTTCTGACAAGGATCCAATGGTAGAATCTGTTCTGTCTAAGGATGATATAATGATATCATGGGGGTTCCGTTCGCGCCGGGCGTCCATACAATGGAAATATGTCACAGACTCCTATAAGGGTGTTGGAGATAAACCGTAATAACCAAATATATTCTGACTTTACATTAATCAGATTACTTGAATAAGTACTTTAAAAGTTTTACCAAAAGGGTTACAATAATATCGCGGGGTCTCGATTCACGCTGAACGCGCACAGAATGCCCATCAGCAATATGTTACATATGAAAGATGCGTCTGTGGAAATTCCACAGGTCCTGCTAGTCACAATGATTCGTCTAAACACACGAGTATTAAAAGTATTTCGTGCATTACTTGGACACCGTGTACGCATCGGCAACAAAAGACCATAAAGAGACATCGTTAATAGTTATAATCGTTTCTTAAAACGAAGCAAAAACTATGACGACACGTAAAGAAGACACACAGGTTACATGTACATATAATTAAACGCACAGTAGTTGTTGTCGCTATAAGAAAGGCGTGCGAAGCAGGAACAAAACTTATAAAATATAGTATTATAGTAGCCCCATGGTTGATTCGGCTGTAGAGGCAGAACCCAAACACGGGAGTACTGTTTATTTTAGAGGCCAGAGGAGCGAAGCTCGCTTAAATCTTGGAAAAATTATTTTTAGTTAACAAGATTGCGGTTAAAACAATAAAGTGTTAAGTGTTTTACACTTGTCCTGGTGGATTGTTAACTATGCTGGGCTTCCATGTAACAATTTACGGGGTTAAATTCGACACACTGCTGTCAAAACTCGCTATTCCAGCACTCAACACACTGCTGACAAAACTTTCTACTTAACACCCGTCTAGCTGAATCCACTGTGAAAACTTTCCCCCACTCTATATCTGTGCCTAAATCAAAACGCGGATTCCATGAACAAAGCTTCTTTCTTAGAACTGCACGCCTGTGGAACTCTGTTCCGTCGCCTGCTTCCCACCGGACTACAACCTGGATGTCTTCAAGTCCAATGTTAACAAATTCCTAATGAACCGCCCCCTTAAGTAAACACTTCATCAAATCTCCACACTAACGTAATGTACTTGCAATAACCCTTATCCCTGAGTGGCTTCCGGGCCTTGATAAGTGGTGATAACTGTGTAAAAAAAAAAAATTCAAATCCAAAATCAACCCAGTCTCTGAAAAGTCAGGCTTTTTTTATGTCAAATCGGAAGCATCTCATTTGCGTATTAGTTGACAATATCGCAAGCATATAAAGAGAAAATGCGGTCATTTTTTTATTTTTTTCATTATTTTTTATTGCACAAGACCCTACAGGCTGGACAAAAACAGGTTTGTATCAATTTTTAAGTCGTTTAATCACAAAATAGTAACTTATCTTGCCTTTGGTAACATTCCAGACCACAAAGACTTACAATTTCTTTCATTATTGACCTACAGTCTGACATCGCTCATTGACACTCTGTAACCTTAAGCCTGATCGTATATGCTTTGATCTATTCCTGAATTCTTCTAATGACACCCAGTATATTATAATTATTGTATCTGATATACAAAATACTATAGAATAAAACATTTATGTCGCCCCTACTCCTTCTAGTCATATATGCGAGTGAGAAACTACTAATCAAACTAAGTGGTAATTCTAAGCATAGCTATTTTATCAAGAAGCTGCTTGAAGCTGCTTCCGATATGTTGGGATTCTGTATAAGAATAGAAGGGCAGTACGAAAATATAGATTTAATGACCGAGAATAACTGAGCTTTGTGTGGGAAAACGGTTCCTGTATGGTTGTAAATTAATGAAACTGGTCAAGTCCGTTTGAAGAGATGCACAGAGGAGAATTAATTCTGATTAAATGCTTTTTTTTTTCATGGATATCGCTCCAGATAAGATATAAAGCCACTGTGATGTAAGCGGCTAAGAAGAAAAAAATGCTACTTCAACATCAAAAAGCAACTAATGATGAGTGTGGGTTGGATAGATTCTGGCCCAGAAAACAGTAATTCTTTCCTCAGAAACGTCACTTATGGAATGTGATGACGAAAGGAAAAAATAAAGAAAAGGGAGGCTGCCAAATGTGATCCCAACTTTATTTTCTACTCTCATTTTATCAATATGAATGAATTAGATTTTGCTTCGTGTTAACAATAAAAGTTTGAAAGCGCCGGCGCTGCATATGTGTATATGCATGTACGTATCTGTATATATATATATATATATATATATATATATATATATATATATATATATATATATATATATGTGCATGTGCGTATACTTTTATACATGCATATATTTATATTTTGTGTATATATCAACATATGTTCACATTTTTATTTTTGATTTATCTATATATATATATATATATATATATATTATTTTTAAAATGTATATATATATATATATATTATTTTTAAAATGTATATATATATTATTTTTAAAATATATATATATATATACATTATTTTTAAAAAAAAATATATATATATATTATTTTTAAAATATATATATATATATTATTTTTAAAATATATATATATATATATATTTTTTAAAAATATATATATATTATTTTTAAAATATATATATTATTTTTAAAATATATATATTATTTTTAAAATATATATATATATATTATTTTTAAAATATATATATATATTATTTTTAAAATATATATATTATTTTTAAAATATATATATTATTTTTAAAATATATATATATATATACATTATTTTTAATATATATATATAATTTTTAAAATGTATATATATATATTATTTTTAAAATGTATATATATATATATTATTTTTAAAATGTATATATATATATTATTTTTAAAATGTATATATATATATTATTTTTAAAATGTATATATATATATATATATATATTATTTTTAAAATGTACATATATATATATATATATATTATTTTTAAAATGTACATATATATATATATATATATTATTTTTAAAATGTACATATATATATATATATATATATATATTATTTTTAAAATGTACGTATATATATATATATATAAGTTTTTGCACTTTGTATAGATAGTAGTTTTTCTATATGTGTGCAGGCGTAAGTACTTCTAATTTTTTCTAATTTCTAATTTTACTATTATGCCATTTCTAACTTCTAGAGTCGACCATGACGGTTTTTCTCCCCAACCCACACTTTTGTTGAGTCATCCGTTACCTTTGATGGCACGTTACTGGTGTCCTTAATTGAAATGTAAAAACTTGACGTTTTTCTGTCTTCATTAAGGATTGTGTTCCGATGTAAACTAGATTTTTAGGTTACCAGATGACTGATCAGTAGCATTGTTATTGTCGTGACTCTGCAAATTATTTACTTGAAATTAAATAAAAACATATCTTGCACTTTGTATTGAGCACTCCTCAAATGCATTGTTTTTTATCTTTGGATTCTGTTTTACCTGGAAGAATTTATATATGTATAACAAATATATTGTAGTGCCTGGATAGTAGCTATTTTTGGAAGATTTTTAAATGATATAATGCGTAAATTTGTCCAAAAAGTTATGAAACAATTGTAACACATAAGGAAATACACCATATGATGTTCTCATTCTATATTTTGCTGTTTTGATTTTGAATAATATATATATATATATATATATATATATATATATATATATATATATATATATATTAGGAGTTTTGTTTCTATCTATTTTCCTTTACCTGATGTGTTGAACTAATCAATCATAGCCTACGTGATTGTAACAAAATGAGACGTTCTAAACAAAATAATGATTGATTGCTTAATTTCAACCAGAAGTTGTCTGCATCCACTTAAAAGGGATAATCCTTGATGTAACCGTACGTCTTTACGAGGACATTAGGGAATAAAGCATGATGAATATTGGCAACACGTTGTTAAATCTTCGCGTGCTCGAAATCTAATTAGATCAAGCAAGATAATGAGAAGAGGGTTTGTAAATCGACATCAACTGTAGCGTCGATATGCCGCGGGCAACACACACAAGCGCGAATGGATTGTTATCTGATTTGGATTCGTTTTGTTCGATTTCCTTTTCGGCCTCGGGCCGATCTGAAGCTGCACGATTCGTTGATTGCAATGCGGCAAAATGAGTCTCAATTGGCGCAACCTGATTGGCTGATGACTCGTATCAGTTAAGCTGACATTTTAGACACGAATAGACAATGAATTAGTTACTTATGATTTACAAGAATAGACACTGACTTCATCTTTTTATACTTTAGGGTTCACCACCTATAAAGACTAAAAGCCACTTGAAGATGATAGTTTATAGAGACGGTAATGATTGCCAGACGTAAGATGTGGAACACTATATAAGTACTAACATTGATCAGAATGAACTGTGTGTCAATGCTTATGTGGCAAAATTTGTTTATATATTGGGTTTGAAGACGATCAAGTTGTAATCAACAGGGAAGTAGTCCAGCAGTAATGTCCTACACAGAAAGCTCTTGCAAAAAAAAAAACTCTATCCATGGATTTTTTTATTGTTTATAGAAAGACGAGGTGCTTGTTATGAATGTCTTATAAGGAGGAATCAAGCCGTGTTTGTTAGAATGTCTGTGGTGCACTGGGAAAGAACCAATGACAGGCTGCCTAGTAAAACCAGCTTGATCGAAAAGCTCACGTGCATTTGAAAATTCTTTCTCTTTTGTCTAGTTTTCATATTGTTGCATAGCTGACTTAATAATCGTGTAAGTTATATAGTGGGGTGTGTATATAATTCGCAGGTATATATATATTTATACATATGTCTAGCCGTGCCGTATATATAATGGTATTTATATATACGTGTGATTGTCTAGCAGCATTGTGGTGTATGGTCTATCTAAAGTTTGTTGTGGATGCATATTCATTCAAACGGTGTTCATGACGACACAATAACCTACGAGGCAGTTCTTTAAACAAAATAATGGAAATACCGGTAAAGGGACACATACCTTTTCTTCTTCCTTCTTTTCATAGTTCGTCCATCTTTCTTTTTTCCCCCTCCAAAAAGACAACATTATGACACGAATTATATTTTTTATATAAACATTTATATCACGTTCCTGGATCTGCATCGAGGTTCTACAATGCTTCGTACATTCTACATGATGCTATCTCGCGCTCATTAACTTCCACGGGCGTCAAGAGAAATCCAAAGATCAAAACTTCTGTCCGCTAACTTCCCAGTGGCTAGCTAACTAACCCTCTAACTGACTATGTATATAACAAACTCTTTCTCCGTTTTCTATGCCGTCACCAACCATGTCGCCCTTTGTTTTTGGTAAAACCTAAAATATATTTCTTTATTCTAAATTAACTTTTGTTTATGTTGCTAATATTCCAATCTATTTTATTATTTATGACACTAAATTCGATTACGACTCAAAATCTATGACAATATTCTTTCCATTAGCTGAAAATCTACACTTTAAAACACAGTCAACAATCCCCTGTTACTTATTCCCCGTTTCTTTTCCTAGTGACCCGTCGTTGTCTGGGAATCCATTATTCAACAATAGAAACAAAAGATGATTAACACATGTGGAGGTCCTGGATATGACCTTAAACTATATCCAGTGGTGAGGCCCCAGCTTGTGGGCTCCCAGGTCCATTCTGACCCGGAGTTATAGTACCTGTTAGGGTACCAACTATGGGTTAAATAGAAACCGACTTGAAAACAAATATATTCTATTAAAAAAAATTTTTCTTCAAAATCTTTGGATTCGGTATTAAATAACCCGAAAAGGGTTGATATGCCGTAAAACAAAACCAACACATGTGGAAAAGATGTAGTCAAGAAATAATGAATCAAAGTTGTTTACTTGTTTATCTTTTTATCTAATTAAAACTTATGGTTAATTCTATGTAATTACTAGCTGTCTCTGCTTCACAAACTTCGTTACTGTAAATACTTTTTTTACAAAGGAGTAATCACTTATCAAGGTCTGGAGGCCATTCGAGGATAAGAATGTGTATGGCAGCTATTGGGACAATAGCATAGTAATCGTTAGTAGTGGAAAATTGGTATAATTTGATTATTTAAGAGGACGGTTCAACAAGAACTTGTTTACGCTAGACTTGAAGATGACAATATTGTAGTCAGATGGGAAGCAGACCAGCAGAACAGAATTCTACAGGCGGGCAGTTTCAGAAAAGAAGCTTTGTTCATGGAATCAAAGTTTAGGTTTAGGCATGAATAAATTGAAAATTATTAAAGTGAACATATGTGTTCTCATAGATTCTCATGCATGCAAAATTATTTACATGAGTAAAGAAATTAGGCCTAGTGATAATAATAATAATGATAATAATAATAAGTGATAATAATAGCAATAATAATAATAATAATAATGATAATAATAGCGATAATAATAATAATAACAATAATAATAACAATAATAATAAAAATAATAATAATAACAATAATAATAAAAATAACAATAACAACAATAATAATAACAACAACAATAATAATAACAATAATAATTATAATAATAATAATAACAATAATAACAATAACAATCATAATAATAACAATAATAACAACAATAATAAAAATAATAATAATAAAAATAATAATAACAATAACAATAATAATAATAATAACAATAAAAATAATAATAACAATAATAATAATAATAATAACAATAATAACAATAATAATCTATATATCTATAAAAGTGAGAATATGTGTGTTTCAACTTATATATTCAACAAATGTTTAACTTAAATTTTGGAATATAATATATTCAGACATGTGGAAAACTTTAATCGGTTTTCATCTGGAAAAAAGGAATACTAAGGGGTCAAAATTAAAAATTTCATACTTGGGGGGGGGGGGTCATCGGATTTTTATCAATTTGTCAACCGTTTCACGAATGCACATGCGCTAAGTGTTCACATGAAAATTTCCTTATGTTAAGAATAAGTAGTTTTGAAAACACTTTTTGGTTTTGGTTTTGATCTCAGCTTTTTTTACTTACAAGAAGTGAACTTTTTAGTAAAAAGAATAATACTCGCATGCATATGTCTCAGTTTCTTTCCATTTATTGACTTTTTTTAAAAGAATTTAACGACTACACACTAACCAATCAGGTATTGGCCGGACTCAACGTTGCTTAACTTCAGTGATTTGACGAGAACCAATGTGTCAACATAATTGTGTTGTATGTGTATATATATATATATAGTACAAAATAGAAGTTTATACTCCACTTAACCCTCGGTTTTTATTGAAGGACCACAACCCAGACTTCAATAATAAACCCAGTATTAGACTAATTGCACCGTGCGTATCTGACATAGGTAATATCAGTAAAAAGATACTAGACAGAATTATACAAACCTTAAAATCCAAAATAAAATGGGATTTCTTTGAGTGAAATGATAAAGTGGTTTGATAGGTTCCCGAAAAATCAAAAAAGTAAATTTATTATGTTTGACATAGATGCATATTACCCTTCAATTTCCCCTATATGGTTTGAGAAAGCACTTAAATTAGCTGAAGAGGAAAGGGACGTGACCAAGTTGGAGATTGAAATTATAAAAATAGCTAGGAAAACCTTAATCAGATATAACAGGGAGCTGTGGACAAGAAAAGATAGAGAGGGTCATTTTGACATGACAATGGATACCCGGATTCTGTGAGGGTTACTGACTTGGTAGGCTTGTACTTACTAAAGGACATAAACAGAAAAATACCTGGTTTAAATGAGGGCCTATATAAGGAATGACGCACTTTTTATAGTTAATTCTAGCTACCATACTACTGAAAAAACGAGGAAAAATATCAGAAGTTTTTTAATGAAATGGGATTAGAAATAACAATAGACAGTAGTTACAAAAAAGTAAACTTTTTAGACATTACTCTTAATCTAAGTGATATCACATATGAACCGTATCACAAACCCAACCAAAAATATTCTATATTGATTATCAATCGATACATCCTAAGTGTATGAAGAAGGCACTTATCCCTAACATTTCTAAAAGAATATTTCAGCTTTCAAAGAATGAGAGTCTTTTCGATAAGAACAAAGAATATTAGAATGAAGCTCTTCTTGGATCGGGATACCATGGTACAATAGAATACAAGAGGAATGCAGACAGTAAGAATAGCAAACCTAATTACACAATATCTTACAACATGGCAATGAGAGCAAGAAAAAAAAACGAAGAATAATAAAGGTTGTATTAATAAGGATCAAAGGAATGAAAACAGAGAGAGTAATAATAGCAGTGAAACAGGTAATGATGAGGTGGGTACTAGGAATAAGAGAAACAGACGCAAGAAACAGGTTTGGTTTAATCCGCCGTTTATCGAGCATATCCAAATATTGGATTGTGTAGTGGACTTTCGGCCAGCGTTCAAGTTGTGGATAACTTGACAAAGACTAAAGTTACTTCTCATGAAAGAGGAGAACTATTTATGGCACAATGGGAGATTCCATTGTGCACACATGGGCCAGTCTATTCTTTGGATTGTGATTGGCTGAATCACCTGATTGGATATGCTTGTACATAAATACAAGCCCTCAGTCCAGCTCAATCTGGTGTCTGTCTTGTGCATAAGCTGGACCCTTGGTAAGTGTTGCTGCTATTATTATTATTGTTGTTGTTGTTGTTGTGTGTTATTGACTAACACAGTTCTTTTGATTATTCTACAAATATACCTAAGGAATTTTATGGAATAATTGATAAAAATTTCCCACCTGAGAATAGATTAAGCAAAATAATCAATAGGAACTCAGTAAAACTATCTTTATCCACCTCTGCCAACTTAGCCAACACCATAATAAACTCTAATAACATGAAAATAAGCAAAATAAGAAATAATAAGTCAGTACCGGATGAACGGGTTTTAGAGAGAAAATCTAACTGCAGGATACCTGGCAATTATCCGTTGGGTGACAAATGCTTTACCTCAGAAATAGTGTACAAATGTGAGATTAAGGCCGATGATATTAAGAAGGTATATATTGGGGCCACGGAGTGTGTTTTTAAGGAAAGATACAGAAACCCTGTTGTATCCTTCAAAAATGAACCGGAGATGGAAACTAATAGAGAAGGTGTTAATGATGGAAGGGGAGATGGTAAAAGAATCAACATTAGAAATAAAAAGAGGAACACAACTGCATTAGGTGATTGGGTCAGGAAGCTTCATAGAAACAAAAAAGATTTTGAATTGAAATGGTCAATAGTAAGATAAGGGTAGTAAGTATAGACCTGGGAAATCAAAAAGGTGCAATCTGTGTTTACTGGAATCCTTCTACATAGTGAATTCTAGAGAAGAAATATTAAATAAAAGGCTGGATGCCATACAGGGATGTCTTTACAGGAATAGATTTTTGCTATCACGTCTTAAATGTAGCTGAGGTAAAAAAACATTCTGGATAAAATAAAGGTTCTTGAGTGCAAGGCCAAAGTTAATATAGAGTTAAATAGCTAAGAAGGATGTAAATTAGATGTGATGAATGATTCAAATCTAGCAAGCAAATCTGGAATCTAATATTCTACATTAGAAACACATTTTTAGAAATAAAGACAATGGATTATTAGATAAGAAATTTAGATCTATAAAAAGGATTAACAAAGATTAGCAATATTGCTTCAAAACTGAGAACACAATTTTAGTCATATTGATGGTGAAATAGTTGATACCGTTTTTAGATCAATAAAATAGCTTTAAAAAAATTAGCAATATGAATTCAAAAAATTAGTAATTAAAGAATGGGGATTAATTGATACTGTTTTCAGATCAGTAAAACTTGAAAAATCCTAGCTTTTTAAATAATACTCTTGTTCTAAATGATTAAATCCCAAAAACCAAGGTGAATTCCCGCTTTCATTAGAGTAAAACGTACATGAAGCTAAAGAATAGATTTATTATTAGAATACTTATTAATGGATATTATTAGATAAGTATTTAAGAACTTAATTCCTAAATTGTTATTTTGTATTAAAGCCATGTATAACCCCAGAAAATTATGGTTGGATGGCAAACGTAGGTTAAATCTATGGTAATAAAATTAGTATCATGGTTAAGATATGCATTACAAACTTATATTTTGATTAGGTAAGTTCAGTTTTAATTGGATTTGTTTGATTAATAAATAAATCATAAATGCATATTAGGAATTTACCAAACTAGAAACATCAAACGGCCTTAGTTACTTCCCTTTCATCGTTATGAATACATATCAGGATTTTGGTAACTTGTAATTTCAACTAAACCTTTAAAATTTCGAACTTACAGAGTTATCTCCCTTTCTACATCTAAAATATCCGATAATCGTAAATCTTAATAGGAAAGAACGAAAGAAAATAAAAGTAAAAGATAGATTGAGATCCTTAATTTTAAATGAACAATGAGAATGAACTAAGTATAAAGTAATGTCAAACTTTCTTTCTTTATTGAAAAAGTTTTGAACAAAAACTTTTCTTAAATCATATAAATAGGTTAGCCAATATTTTTGTAAATAAACAAAGCAAATTCCTGATACGAAACTAACATACAATCGCAAAGATTTAACTTAGTTGATTCGTCCAGATTAAAAAAAATAATTTAAATTAAATAAAGAAATAAAGAAATTTAATTCAAGAAATCAATGAATAGTATTAATAAAACATTAAATGTACATAGGTAATTAGTGATAACATCATATATTTAGTTTGAAATTTTTTTGTTTTTGTTTTTTTAAAATGGAGATACGAAAATAGGTAAATATATAAATCTTTAAAAAATACTTTGCAAGGATGCGATAGAGATAAAATAGTTTTACTTGTTTTCTTTTCCTTTTAAGTTTAATGTTTTACTGTTAAAGTGTTTTTTATTCAATAAGTCTGAAGAAAGGCTGTTCTTATGAAAATTTTCAAACGACATAATGTTTGGATTTGTCCAAACGGTCTTGAAACAATTGTAACTAACAATGAAATACACTATTTGTTGCCATCAACCCATTCTTTGAAGTCTTGGTTTTTGTTAAAACAGTTTATGAATGCTAAATTATGAAATATGATAATTTTGTAGCTTACAGTTTTAGTCATCTCTTTTTGGCTTAAAATTTATTGGTATATGAACGATTACTGAATCATATAAACCCAGTAAAATTCGGAATAATATAAATAAGAATATATATATATATATATATATATATATATATATATATATAGTAGAACCCCAGGATACGGCATTAAAAATTAGTAACAAAATACAGTACAGTATATAATACACATGTATATAATCAAATAACATAAATAACAATATAAGGCAGGGCAAATACTGTAACCAGGAGCCGGAAACACATTGTATTCCACATCGTAACCTGAAAAAAATGTATCCTAGGGTTAACGTATTCCAGAGTTTTACTGTGTGTATATATATATATATATATATATATATATATATGGTTAAAGCTGCCGACTGTCAACATGATGGTTGTAGGTTCGATCCATGGCTGGGAAAAGGTGTATGTCTAGCCACACTGATGAGTTGTGATACAACGAAACAGTACTGTATGTGGATGACTAATAAGCTCCCCTCTTTGGGTTGAGCACTTCGTAAATATATTTTCACCAGACGCATATTTAAGTGATTACAAACAAACAGTGGGTTTCGCTTAAACAAACTGACAATTTGAGCACTGTGTGACAGGCAAATGCTAATTTAATAGGCATTTGAGGAGAAATATTTACGGGCACTGATTCTTGGTCCGATGGTTAGAGCTGCCGACTGTCAACAAGATGGTTGTAGGTTCGATCCATAGCTGGGAAAAGGTGTATGTCTAGCCACACTGATGAGTTGGGATACAATGAACAGTACTGTATGTGGATGACATATATATATATATATATACATATATATATATATGCACACACACATACTGTTCTGAGCCACTAGACGCTCCAGCATTGACAATATTTGCTAAAGATAGCTGTTGGGCAACATTCAACAACCTTCAACTCATTCAAACACTTTCACACATTTTGCCATTTTTTTTCCTTTACTGTTAATAATTTAGATGTGAAACTTACAATTCTAAAAACCTATTACACCCCACAAATTCGTATGAGTTGGCATGATATACGTGAAGATTTCAGACATTTTCAAGTGAGAGTGATACTATGGAGTTGACAGGATTTGAACTTGGCACACGTAGGTTGTTAATCCATGCCGTTATCAACGTAACCACCATCACTTCCATTAAAAATTAAATTAAATAAACTTACACGGCCATGTTTACCATCGTTTACAACATTTAGTCCTCATATTCCATGAGCGATGTTTCTGACAAAGGGGGAAGAATTATTGTTTTCTGGGTTAGAAGCTATCCATGCAATACTTGTTTAGTTTTTGATCTTGAAGTAATATTTTATTTATTTATTTTGGTGGCTTCCTGCTTTATCTGGAGCGATTTCCATAAAAAATTACAATTAATAATATTTTAATCAGTTTAGATTATGATAATTAATTTTTTATTGATTACCTGAGTTATTGCTACGTTTTAGTATTATATTTTATAATTTCTTCACTAGACTAGATGATTCTTGTTCTGGAATCTGGCAAGAGACTACAAGTAAGATATACTACAATATAGTTAAGTAGTCAATTGTGAAGAGAGAAAATTAATGTTCTTCACTTCTTTATCAACTTGACGTTTTAATGGAATTTTCGGATATTTATGGATCTCTTAAAGAGATCAAGTGTTAGCCCCCCCCCCCAGGAAGAGATCCCTTTGATTTCTGAGTAATTAAGCAAAATTACAATAGAATAAAAAAAAAAACTCATTAAAGCAAACACCATCTATATAATATTCTACTTGTTTCTTCATTAAATAGAGTGGGAAAAGGCCAAATACATTTTTTGAAAGCCAAACTACTTAAAAAGTCAAATTCGTTAAATTTGTCTTTAAAAAGGTCAATCTGGCAACCCTGGACAAGAATATGAGAGTAACCTCCCTTTCACATAGCTTCGTTTATGATCATTGTCGTAATGGTATGAGAAAGGAACTCACAGTAATTTCAATATGCAATGGTTCTTCAAAGAAAAAAGTAAGTGAAATAGTACATAAAAAAGGGAACATTCGAAGGAAACAGGGTACAAAAAAATGAACAATGTTTGTCATGAGGTGCTGGACTGAAGGAATAAATTAAAGATTGTCTCTTACAGTGTGATTCTATTATATGTATTGAACTATGTAGCACATTATTACTTTCTGAATATTTATTATTACTTATTAATTTATCTCATTTGGATCAGTTCTATATTTAAAATACAATGGACACTATTTTTATAAAAACATTAATAAACTCATATTTACTGCATGTCATTAGTTTTTCTGTCCAAAATACTCATTTTTTGCACAATCCAGAAAAATATTAGCTTCATCAAAACATATATGTTGATTAAATATATTTCTTATTCAGTGGAATTTCCACGGGTTCTACTAGTGAATAAATATTGGAAGAGATTAAGAATTTTATACGGTAAAACTTTTATGAAAATGAGAATTCAACATTAAATCACGTGAGAATGATTTATACAAACAACTGAAATGTGAGCCCCATTTATGATTTACTGACAAAAAAAATAAAAAATAAAACAGACATTGCTTCTGCAGAATAGTGGGATTTGAAACAAACGTATTTCGAGTAAAAACACTTTTAGGGTATTGCTTGTTAGCACCTCTAAATAATTGAGTCAAACACGAGGCCCAGAATAAATAAAATCTTTTTTAAAAACAAAACAACAAAAGGTTTACTTTGGCTGTCGAAAGTTGAACTGCGTCCGGTTGAGAAAAAAAAAAGAATAGAAAGTTCTTTAGGTATGAATGTAAGGCAGCAGTCTTTTGTGAAATGTCCAGTGAACAGGGACAAGAGAGAGAGAGGAGCCTGTTTTCACTGCTTGTCGGGTTCCCTCTGTTAGCTGAATGTAGTTCTAAAAAGGCTAAAAAGTTTCTTAGGGGGCAGTTGAATCAATATGCTCTCCCAGCTGATTGGTCAGTACATGGCCGAATCACTCAGTGAGGAGAGGCATTGATTCACAAGAGAAAATAGATCTTTATTTGTGATTGTTACACACTATTATGTACTTATGAGTCATGTCGAAATTAGTATAAATTTTTTTTTTAAATTATGAAAAACGATCTTGTACAAGATGTGCTAGATTTAGTTTTTACATCCCATATACAACAGGTCTGACATTTTGTATTTTGAAATAGCAGATTTTGATAAAAAGCAAGCAAAGCAAATTAGGTAAGTTGGTTTCTCATACAGAACTGGTCGCAAAGAATTGTTCCATATTAAAACATGATAAAACTACAGGGTGGAACGATAAAAGTGTCGCCCTAGAAAAGGCAACATGGTTTCATTTCTGTTTGATGAAAATCGGTTTTCTATTTTTGTTGCAGACCGTCAACTAGTTGGCCAATTGCGTACAAATCCCAAAAGCAATAGGAGCTTTCTGCTGGACTACATTTGGTCATACGTTGAGAACATCACCAACATGACCTCCCATAACACTAAACCAACTTGATCGTCACCATCCACCAAGTATTCACTGAGCTCTCATTGGCACTTGTGGAAAAGGCATGCTCCAAGTTTC
The DNA here is from genome assembly GCF_053919585.1 of Euprymna scolopes. NCBI lineage: Eukaryota > Metazoa > Mollusca > Cephalopoda > Sepiida > Sepiolidae > Euprymna > Euprymna scolopes. The sequence continues at coordinate 72,813,346 of NC_136491.1, read as the reverse complement.
GGACCCATATCAAGGCGGTGATTGAGGCTGAAGGCGACTACATTGAATAGATGTCAGCTCTATTACATAATCAAGTTACTTGAATTGAGTTTTCTCAATAAAAGTTTTGAAATAAAGCTGTAGTGTCGTTTTCTTTAGGGCGACAATTTTATCATTCCACCCTGTATTTATGAATATAATCATTTTTACTTCTAATTATTTTTCTTCTGGATCATTTTTTCGTAATTTTTTAAACTTTGTACCAATTTCGAAATGACCGGTAAGTACCTAATAGAGTTTTTAGGTAAAATGAATTTGTTTCAAATCCCACTATTCTGCAAAAGCACCCGTATTTTCACTTTTAAAACATTAAATCATAATAAAATAAAGGTTTGTTTTGCAACAGACGTAAAAAAGGTGATCCACAAACAAAATAAATGTTATTAAAGGTAAAAATAAATTACTCTTTTATCTAGCTGCATAAGTTTTTAGTATTTTTACTAACTTTAAAACGTTTATTCGGTTTAAAAAAAAAACAAGTAGCATCGAGCATTACATAAGAATATTAAAAAAAAAAAAAAAAAAATGGCCACAACATACATGTCTCTTACATCTTTGAAGTCTCAATAATGACTTAATAAAAAAATAAAATAAAAATACTGTTAGAAACCCACCCAATAAATCTCACAGTAACATTTATTGTAAAACAAACCCGAAAATTATATGGAAGAAAATGCAAATCCACAAGAGAGGGGTAGGGGGTTGTTCTATACATAGAAGACATTTTTAAAGTTTGCAATTCGTCAGTTGAAATATTTCATTAAGGGGCATAACTCTGCTGGAGATAATTTAATCATGGTAGATTTATCTTTCTTGTCTCAATTGTGTCGTATTTCAACTTATGATTTTATGTTGTAAGAATTTTATTCTCACATAGTTTAGAACTCTGGAAGAACGAAAAATATACACAACGTCGAAAAACGCACTTACCTTTTTGATTAAGGCAAGTTGTCTCATCTTCTCGATTGCAAAATTATGTTGCATCATTTTGTTGCTCAGCCAGGCCTGGTAGTTAAGATTTCTTAAGTGGTAGGAAGAGGTAAAAACCAAAATCAACATTCTTTGCTGATTAGAAAGACGATATTACGTCAAGAAAAGAACACCTAATTTAGTAAGTTAAATTGTCTCAAAAGGTACCATGACAATATTGGGTGCCAAAGCCCTTAATATAAGAATATTAAAAATGAGTGTCACGCATGAAAGATTTACTCAGACTGATGTTTTCAGTTTAAACCTGTCCGCGCTTGTGAGTTAAAATTCAAATCAACCAATGAGAAAGGTTGTAATTAAAACAATGTGTTAAACCAATCAACCAATGAAGTGACACGATTCAAGTCATGTAATTTCTCACAATGTCTAATGACTGACACATCGCACTTTGGGGAGGGGGGGTAATATAATCCCATCGCACTATTATCCTCATCTTTCTTAGATGTTTCGGCAAACTATTCCTCTGGCCTTTGTCAGGTGATAACCACGACGGGATAGGAACTCCGAATCTCCTAACTGCATTCTCAGCAATTACTGCCACCCATAGTTGCTATCGTCTCACCACTGGCCGGCTTTGAGTAGGATTGAAACCGCTATCTTTAGATAATTCTTACCTGAAACCATAGAGATTCAACGTCTATCCACTATCAAGCACATACTACACTTGTGAATTAAATAAAAGATTCTGTTTG